>NC_056750.1:111858229-111911601 GCF_019279795.1 Protopterus annectens | reverse complement strand
CTGAAAAAACAGAGCCACAACTTTCAGCTAGATAGCATTAAATGCAACAGAAATAAATCAACTTAAATGCTGTATTATTTGAACAAAGTGCAGATAAAGATTTACTAAAATTCACTAATCCATCATGTTAATCGCAGGTAGGTTTCACCAGGCCAAAGTTCAGAGTTTAAGCAGAAAATAATCCAAAATGTACCATCTATATAAAGCAAAAACAGAATACCAATAAAGTGAACTACCCTCACTTATCACTGACTATGCAGGAATTCTAACAAGCATTAACTGAAAAAACAGAGCCACAACTTCCAGCTAGATAGTATTCAATGCAACACAAATAAATCAATTTAAATGCTGTATTATTTGAAAAAAGTGCAGATAAAGATTTACTTAAATTCACTTATATGTCCAGTTGATTGCAGGTAGGCCTTAGCTGGCCAAAGCTCAAAGTTTAAGCAGAAAATAATCCAAAATATACCACTTATATAAGGCAGAAACTGAATATTAATGAAGTGAACTACCCCCACTTATCACGGGCTAAGCAGGAATTCTAAGAAGCACTAAATTCTAACAAGCATTAACTGAAAAAAAGAGCCACAACTTCCAGCTAGATAGTATTCAATGCAATACAAATAAATAAATCTAAGTGCTGTATTATTTGAAAAAAGTGCAGATAAAGATTTACTTAAATTCACTTATATGTCCAGTTGATTGCAGGTAGGTCTTAGCCAGCCAATGCTCAGAGTTTAAGCAGAAAATAATGCAAAATGTACTACTTATATAAGGCAGAAACCGATTATTAATGAAGTGAACTACCCCCACTTATCACTGGCTATGCAGGAATTCTAACAAACACTAAATTCTAACAAGCATTAACTGAAAAAACAGCCACAACTTCCAGATAGATAGTATTCAATGCAAGTTAAATAAATCAATTTAAATTCTGTATTATTTGAAAAAAGTGCAGATAAAAATTTACTCAAATTCACTTATACATCCAGTTGATTGCAGGTAGGACTTAGCTGGCCAAAGCTCAGAGTTTAAGCAGAAAATAATCCAAAATGTACCACTTATATAAGGCAAAAGCAGAATATCAATGAAGTGAACTACCCCCCACTTATCACTGGTAATGCTGGAATTCTAACAAGCACTAATATCTAACAAGTAGTAAGTGAAAAAACAATGCCACAACTTCCAGCTAGATATTATTGAATGCAACAAAAATAAATCAATTTTAAATGTGGTGTTATTTGAAAAAAGTGCAGGTAAAGCTTTACTTAAATTCTTTTATATGTCCAGTTGATTGCAGGTAGGTCTTAGCCGGCCAATGCTCAGAGTTTAAGCAGAAAATAATTCAAAATGTACCACTTATATAAGGCAGAAACCGAATATCAATGAAGTGAACTACCCCCACTTATCACGGACTATGCAGGAATTCTAATAAGCAATAAATTCTAACAGGCATTAACTGAAAAAACAGAGCCACAACTTCCAGCTACATAGCATTTAATGAAACAGAAATAAATCAATTGAAATGCTGTATTATTTGAAAAAAGTGCAGATAAACATTTACTTAAATTCACTTATACGTCCATTTGATTGCAGGCAGGTCTTAGCCGGCCAAAGCTCAATGTTTAAGCAGAAAATAATCCAAAATGTACCACTTATATAAGGCAGAAACCGAATATCAATGAAATGAACTACCCCCACTTATAACTGGCTATGCAGGAATTCTAACAAGTACTAAATTCTAACAAGCATTAACTGAAAAAACAGAGCCACAACTTCCAGCTAGATAGTATTCAATGACACAGAAATAAATCAATTCAAATGCTGTATTATTTGAAAAAAGTGAAAATAAAGATTTAGTTAAATTCACTTGTACATCCAGTTGATTGCAGGTAGGTCTTAGCTGGCCAAAGTTCAAAGTTTAAGCAGAAAATAATCCAAAATATACCACTTATAAAAGGGAGAAACCGAATATTAATGAAGTGAACTACCCCCACTTATCATGGGCTAAGCAGGAATTTTGAGAAGCACTAAATTCTAACAAGCATTAAGTGAAAAAAACAGCTGCAACTTCCAGCTAGATAGTATTCAATGCAATACAAATAAATAAACTTAAGTGCTGTACTATTTGAAAAAAAGTGCAGGTAAAGATTTACTTAAATTCACTTATATGTCCAGTTGATTGCAGGTAGGTCTTAGCCAGCCAATGCTCAGGGTTTAAGCAGAAAATAATGCAAAATGTACCACATATATAAGGCAGAAACTGATCATTAATGAAGTGAACTACCCCCATTTATCATGGGCTATGCAGGAATTCTAGCAAGCACAAAAATTCTAAAAGACATTACCTAAAAAAAAAGCCGCAACTTCCAGCTAGATAATATTCAATGCAACACAAATAAATAAATTTAAATGCTGTATTATTTGAAAAAAGTGCAGATAAAGATTTATTTAAATTTACATATACATCCAGTTGACTGCAGGTAGGTCTTAGCCGGCTAAAGCTCAGGGTTTAAGCAGAAAATAATCCAAAATGTACCACTTATATAAGGCAGAAATGGAATATCACTGAAGTGAATTACCCCCCACTTATCACTGGCTATGCTGGAATTCTAACAAGCACTAATATCTAACAAGCATTAACTGAAAAAACAGAGCCAGAACTTCCAGCTAGATAGTATTCAATGCAACACAAATAAATCTATTTAAATGCTGTATTATTTGCAAAATATGCAGATAAATATTTACTTAAATTGACTTATACATCCAGTTTATTGCAGGTAGGTCTTACCTGGCCAAAGCTCAGAATTTAAACAGAAAATAATCCAAAATATACCACTTATATAAGGCAGAAACCGAATATCAATGAAGTGAACTACCCCCACTTATCACTGACTATGCAGGAATTCTAACAAGCATTAACTGAAAAAACAGAGCCACAACTTCCAGCTAGATAGTATTCAATGCAACACAAATAAATCATTTTAAATTATGTATTATTTGAAAAAAGTGCAGATAAAGATTTACTTAAATTCACTTATACGTCCAGTTGATTGCAGGTAGGTCTTAGCCGGCCAAAGCTCACAGTTTAAGCAGAAAATAATACAAAATGTACCACTTATATAAGGCAGAAACCAAATATCAATGAAGTGAACTACCCCCACTTATCATTGACTATGCAAGAATTCTAATAAGCAATAAATTCTAACAGGCATTAAGTGAAAAAAACAGAGGCACAACTTCCAGCTAGATAGTATTCAATGACAGAGAAATAAATCAATTCAAATGCTGCATTATTTGAAAAAAGTGCAGATAAAGATTTACTTAAATTCACTTATATGTCCAGTTGATTGCAGGTAGGCCTTAGCTGTCCAAAGCTCAAAGTTTAAGAAGAAAAATAATCCAAAATGTACCACTTATATAAGGCAGAAACCTAATATCAATGAAGTGAACTACCCCACTTATCACTGACTATGCAGGAATTCTAATAAGCAATAAATTCTAACAAGCATTAACTGAAAAACAGAGCCACAACTTCCAGCTAGATAGTATTCAATGCAATACAAATAAATAAATTTAAATGCTGTATTATTTGAAAAAGTGCAGATAAAGATTTACTTAAATTCACTTATATGTCCAGTTGATTGCAGGTAGGTCTTAGCCAGCCAAAGCTCAGAGTTTAAGCAGAAAATAATGCAAAATGTACCACTTATATAAGGCAGAAACCGAATATCAATGAAGTGAACTACCCCCACTTATCACTGGCTATGCAGGAATTCTAACAAGCACTAAATTCTAACAAGAATTAACTGAAAAAACAGAGCCACAATTTCCAGCTAGATAGTATTCAATGCAACACAAATAAATCCATTTAAATGTTGTTTTATTTAAAAAAGTGCAGATAAAGATTTACTTAAATTCACTTATATGTCCAGTTGATTGCAGGTAGGTCTTAGCAGGCCAAAGCTCAGAGTTTAAGCAGAAAATAATCCAAAATGTACCACTTATATTAGGCAGAAACCGAATATCAATGAAGTGAACTACCCCACTTATCACTGGCTATGCAGGAATTCTAACAAGCACTAAATTCTAACAAGCATTAACTGAAAAACAGAGCCACAACTTCCAGCTAGATAGTATTCAATGCAACACAAATAAATCAATTTAAATGCTGTATTATTTGAAAAAAGTGCAGATAAAGATTTACTTAAATTCACTTATACATCCAGGTGATTGAAGGTAGTTCTTAGCCGGCCAAGCTCAGAGTTTAAGCAGAAAATAATCCAAAATGTACCACTTATATAAGGCAGAAACCGAATATTAATGAAGTGAACTACCCCCACTTATCACTGGCTATGCAGGAATTCTAACAAGCACTAAATTCTAACAAGCATTAACTGAAAAAACAGAGCCACAACTTCCAGCTAGATAGTATTCAATGCAACACAAATAAATCAATTTAAATGCTGTATTATTTGAAAAAAGTGCAGATAAAGATTTACTTAAATTCACTTATATGTCCAGTTGATTGAAGGTAGGTCTTAGCCGGCCAAAGCTCAGAGTTTAAGCAGAAAATAATCCAAAATATAAGACTTATAAAAGGCAGAAACCGAATATCAATGAAGTGAACAACCCCCACTTATCACTGTCTATGCATGAATTCTAACAAGCACTAAATCCTAACAAGCATTAAGTGAAAAAAGAGAGCCACAACTTCCAACTTGATAGTATTCAATGGAACACAATTAGATCAATTTAAATGCTGTATAATTTGAAAAAAGTGTAGATAAAGATTTACTTAAATTCACTTATAAGTCAAGTTGATTGCAGGTAGGACTTAGCTGGCCAACGCTCAACGTTTAAGCAGAAAATAATCCAAAATATACCACTTATATAAGGCAGAAACTGAATATTAATGAATGAACTACCCCCACTTATCACGGGCTAAGCAGGAATTCTAAGAAGCACTAAATTCTAACAAGCATTAACTGAAAAAAGAGCAGCAACTTCCAGGTAGATAGTATTCAATGCAATACAAATAAATAAATTTAAGTGCTGTATTATTTGAAAAAAGTGCAGATAAAGATTTACTTAAATTCACTTAGTATTGTGCAGTCATTGGCATTTAGTCTTTGGCCTCAGTGTTTAAGCAGCAGAAACTGAATATTAATGAAGTGAACTACCCCACTTATCACTGGCTATGCAGGAATTCTAAGAAGCACTAAATTCTAACAAGCATTAACTGAGAGCCACAACTTCCATGTAGATAGTATTCAATGCAAGACAAATAAATCAATTTAATTGCTGTATTATTTAAAAAAGTGCAGATAAAGGTTTACTTAAATTCACTTATACTCAGTTGATTGCAGAGGTCTTACTGACAGTGTTTAAGCAGAAAATAATCCATATACCACTTCTATAAGGCAGAATGCTAATATCAATGAAGTGAACTACTCCCACTTATCACTGGCTATGCAGGAATTCTAAGAAGCACTAAATGCTAACAAGCATTAACTGCAGCCACAACTTCCAGCTAGATAGTATTCAATGCGCAGCAAGGCCTTCTGGCCTAACATTGTCAAACACCTTGTCAGGCCATGGTTGGTGGAGTGAGACATATGTGAGATATCCACTGCATAGCGTAACAGTCAACGGGCAGAAATTGATTATTAATGAAGTGAACTACCCCCACTTATCATGGGCTATGCAGGAATTCTAGCAAGCACAAAATTCTAAAAGGCATTACCTGAAAAAAAAGAGCCGCAACTTCCAGCTAGATAGTATTCAATGCAACACAAATACATTAATTTAAATGCTGTATTATTTGAAAAAAGTGCAGATAAAGATTTACTTAAATTCACTTCTACATCCAGTTGATTGCAAGTAGGTCTTAATCGGCCAAAGCTCAAAGTTTATGCAGAAAATAATCCAAAATGTACCACTTATATAAGGCAGAAACCGAATATCAGTGAAGGGAACTACCCCCACTTACAACTGGCTATGCAGGAATTCAAACAAGCACTAAATTCTAACAAGCATTAACTGAAAAAACAGAGCCACAACTTCCAGCTAGATAGTATTCAATGCACCACAAATACGTCTATTTAAATGCTGTATTGTTTGCAAAAAGTGCAGATAAAGATTTACTTAAATTCACTTTTACATTCAGTTTAGTGCAGGTAGGTCTTACCTGGCCAAACCTCAGTGTTTAAGCAGAAAATAATCCAAAATGTACCACTTATATAAGGCAGAACCCAAATATCAATGAAATGAACTACCCCCACTTATCACTGGCTATGCAGGAATTCTAACAAGCACTAAATTCTAACAAGCATTAACTGAAAATACAGAGCCACAACTTCCAGCCAGATCATATTCAATGCAACACAACTCAAACAATTAAATGCTATATTATTTGAAAAAAGTGCAAATAAAGTTTTACTTAAATTCACTTACACGTCCAGCTGATTGCTGGTAGGTCTTAGCCGGCCAAAGCTCAGAGTTTAAGCAGAAAATAATCCAAATGGTACCACTTATATAAGGCAGAAACCGAATATCAATGAATTGAACTACCCACACTTATCACTGGTTATGCAGGAATTCTAACAAGCATTAAATTGTAACAAGCATTAACTGAAAAAAACAGAGCCACAACTTCCAGCTAGATAGTATAGAATGCAACACAAATAAATCAATTTAAATGCTGTGTTATTTGAAAAAAGTGCAGATAAAGATTTACTTAAATTCACTTCTACATCCAGTTGATTGCAGGTTAGTCTTAGCTGGCCAAAGCTGAGAGCTTAAGTGGAAAATAATCCAAAATGTACCACTTATATAAGGCAGAAACTGAATATCAATGAAGGGAACTACCCCCACTTACAACTGGCTATGCAGGAATTCTAACAAGCACTAAATTCTAACAAGCATTAACTGAGAAAACAGAGCCAGAACTTCCAGCTAGATAGTATTCAATGCAACACAAATACATCTATTTAAATGCTGTATTGTTTGCAAAAAGTGCAGATAAAGATTTACTTAAATTCACTTTTACATCCAGTTTATTGCAGGTAGGTCTTACCTGGCCAAAGCTCAGAGTTTAAGCAGGAAATAATCCAAAATGTACCACTTATATAAGGCAGAAACCGAATATCAATGAAATGAACTGCCCCCACTTATCACTGGCTATGCTGGAATTCTAACAAGCACTAAATTCTAACAAGCATTAACTGAAAAAAACAGAGCCACAACTTCCAGCTAGATACTATTCAATGCAATACAAATCAATCAATTTACATGCTGCATTATTTGAAAAAAGTGAAGATATAGATTTACTTAAACTCACTTATACGTCCAGTTGATTGCAGGTAGTTCTTAGTTGGCCAATGCTCAGAGTATAAGCAGAAAATAATCAAAAATGTACCACTTATATAAGGTAGAAACTGTATATCAATGAAGTGAACTACCCCTACTTATCACTGACTATGCAGGAATTCTAACAAGCACTAAATTCTAACAAGCATTAACTGAAAATACAGAGCCACAACTTCCAGCCAGATAGTATTCAATGCAACACAAATAAAACAATTAAAAGCTATATTATTTGAAAAAAGTGCAAATAAAGTTTTACTTAAATTCATTTACAGGTCCAGTTGATTGATGGTAGGTCTTAGCTGGCCAAAGCTCAGAGTTTAAGCAGAAAATAATCCAAAATGTACCACTTATATAAGGCAGAAACGGAATATCAGTGAAGTGAACTACCCCCCACTTATCACTGGCTATGCTGGAATTCTAAGAAGCACTAATATCTAACAAGTATTAAGTGAAAAAAGAGAACCACAACTTCCAGCTGGATAGTATTCCATGCAACACAAATAAATTAATTTAAATGCTGTATTATTTGAAAAAAGTGCAGATAAAGATTTACTTAAATTCACTTCTCCATCCAGTTGATTGCAGGTAGGTCTTAGCCGGCCAAAGCTCAGAGTTTATGCAGAAAATAATCCAAAATGTACAACTTATATAAGGCAGGAACCGAATATCAGTGAAGGGAACTACCCCCACTTACAACTGGCTATGCCGGAATTCTAACAAGCACTAAATTCTAACAAGCATTAACTGAAAAAACAGAGCCACAACTTCCAGCTAGATAGTATTCAACGCAACACAAATACATCTATTTAAATGCTGTATTGTTTGCAAAAAGTGCAGATAAAGATTTACTTAAATTCACTTTTACATCCAGTTTATTGCAGGTAGGTCTTACCTGGCCAAAGCTCTGAATTTAAGCAGAAAATAATCCAAAATGTACCACTTATGTAAGGCAGAAACCGAATATCAATGAAGTGAACTACCCCCAATTATCACTGACTATACAGGAATTCTAACAAGCATTAACTGAAAAAACACAGCCACAACTTCCAGCTAGACAGTATTCAATGCAACACAAATAAATCATTTTAAATGTTGTATTATTTCAAAAAATAAATATTTACTTAAATTCACTTATACATCCAGTTGATTGCAGGTAGGTCTTAGCCGGCCAAAGCTCAAAGTTTAAGCAGAAAATAATCCAAAATGTACCACTTATTCAAGGCAGAAACCGAATATCAATGAAGTGAACTACCCCCACTTATCACTGACTATGCAAGAATTCTTATAAGCAATAAATTCTAGCAGGCATTAACTGAAAACTTCCAGCTAGATAGTATTCAATGCAACACAAATAAATCAATTTAAATGCTGTATTATTTGCAAAAAGTGCAGATAAAGATTTACTTAAATTCAATTATATGTCCTGTTGATTGAGCTTTGGCCAACTAAGGCCTACCTGCAAAGTTTAAGGAGAAAATATTCCAAAATATACCACTTATATAAGGCAGAATCTGAATATTAATGAAGTGAACTACCCACACTTATCACGGGCTAAGCAGGAATTCTAAGAAGCACTAAATTCTAACAAGCATTAGCTGAAAAAAAGAGCTGCAACTTCCAGCTAGATAGTATTCAATGCAATACAAATAAATAAATTTAAGTGCTGCATTATTTGAAAAAAGTGCAGATAAAGATTTACTTAAATTCACTTATATGTCAAGTTGATTGCAGGTAGGTCTTAGCCAGCCAATGCTCAGAGTTTAAGCAGAAAATAATGCAAAATGTACCACTTATATAAGGCAGAAACCGATTATTAATGAAGGGAAGTACCCCCACTTATCATGGGCTATGCAGGAATTCTAGCAAGCACTAATATCTAACAAGTAGTAAGTGAAAAAACAGAGCCACAACTTCCAGCTAGATAGTATTCAATGCAACACAAATAAATCAATTTAAATGTGGTATTATTTGAAAAAAGTGCAGATAAAGATTTACTTAAATTCACTTATATGTCCAGTTGATTGCAGGTAGGTCTTAGCCAGCCAATGCTCAGAGTTTAAGCAGAAAATAATGCAAAATGTACCACTTATATAAGGCAGAAACCGATTATTAATGAAGGGAAGTACCCCCACTTATCATGGGCTATGCAGGAATTCTAGCAAGCACTAATATCTAACAAGTAGTAAGTGAAAAAACAGAGCCACACCTTCCAGCTAGATAGTATTCAATGCAACAAAAATAAATCAATTTTAAATGTGGTATTATTTGAAAAAAGTGCAGATAAAGATTTACTTAAATTCTTTTATATGTCCAGTTGATTGCAGGTGGGTCTTAGCCGACCAATGCTCAGAGTTTAAGCAGAAAATATTCCAAAATGTACCACTTATAAAAAGGCAGAAATTGAATATCAATGAAGTGAACTACCCCCACTTATCACTGTCTATGCATGAATTCTAAAAAGCATAAAGTGAAAAAACAGAGCCACAATTTCCAGCTAGATAGTATTCAATGCAACACAATTAGATCAATTTAAATGCTATATTATTTGAAAAAAGTACATATAATGATTTACTTAAATTCACTTATATGTCTAGTTGATTGCAAGTAGGTCTTACCTGGCCAAAGCTCAAAGTTTAAGCAGAAAATAATCCAAAATGTACCACTTATATAAGGCAGAAACCGAATATCAATGAAGTGAACTACCCCCACTTATCACTGACTATGCAGGAATTCTAACAAGCATTAACTGAAAAAACAGTGCCACAACTTCCAGCTACATAGTATTCAATGCAAGACAAATAAATCAGTTTAAATGCTGTATTATTTGAAGAAAGTGCAGATAAAGATTTACTTAAATTCACTTATACATCCAGTTGATTGCAGGTAGGTCTTAGCCAGCCAAAGCTCAGAGTTTAAGCAGAAAATAATCCAAAATGTACCATCTATATAAGGCAGAAACCGAATATCAATAAAGTGAACTACCCCCACTTATCAGGGACTATGCAAGAATTCTAATAAGCAAAAAATTCTAACAGGCATTAACTGAAAAAACAGAGGCACAACTTCCAGCTAGATAGTATTCAATGACACAGAAATAAATCAATTCAAATGCTGTATTATTTGAGAAAAGTGAAAATAAAGATTTACTTAAATTCACTTATACATCCAGTTGATTGCAGGTAGGTCTTAGCTGGCCAAAGCTCAGAGTTTAAGAAGAAAATAATCCAAAATATACCACTTATATAAGGCAGAACCTGAATATCAATGAAATGAACTACCCCCACTTATAACTGGCTATGCAGGAATTCTAACAAGCACTAAATTCTAACAAGCATTAACTGAAAAAACAGAGCCACAACTTCCAGCTAGATAGTATTCAATGCAACACAAATAAATCGATTTAAATGCTGTATTATTTGAAAAAAGTGCAGATAAAGATTTACTTAAATTCACATATATGTCCAGTTGATTGCAGGTAGGCCTTAGCTGGCCAAAGCTCAAAGTTTAAGCAGAAAATAATCCAAAATATACCACTTATATAAGGCAGAAACCGAATATCAATGAAATGAACTACCCCCACTTATAACTGGCTATGCAGGAATTCTAACAAGCACTAAATTCTAACAAGCATTAACTGAAAAAACAGAGCCACAACTTCCAGCTAGATAGTATTCAATGCAACACAAATAAATCGATTTAAATGCTGTATTATTTGAAAAAAGTGCAGATAAAGATTTACTTAAATTCACGTATATGTCCACTTGATTGCAGGTAGGTCTTAGCCGGCCAAAGCTCAGAGTTTAAGCAGAAAATAATCCAAAATGTACCATCTATATAAGGCAGAAACCGAATATCAATAAAGTAAACTACCCCCACTTATCACTGGCTATGCAAGAATTCTAACAAGCACTAAATTCTAAGAAGCATTAACTGAAAAAAACAGAGCCACAACTTCCAGTTAGATAGTATTTAATGCAACACAAATAAATCAATTTAAATGCTGTATTATTTGAAAAAAGTGCAGATAAAGATTTACTTTAATTCACTTATACATCCAGTTGATTGCAGGTAGGTCTTTGCCGGCCAAAGCTCAGAGTTTAAGCAAAAAATAATCCAAAATGTACCACTTATATAAGGCAGAAACCAAATATCAATGAAATAAACTGCCCCTACTTATCACTGGCTATGCAGGAATTCTAACAAGCACTAAATTGTAACAAGCATTAACTGAAAAAACAGAGCCACACCTTCCAGATAGATAGTATAGAATGCAACACAAATAAATCAATTTACATGCTGTATTATTTGAAAAAGAAGCAGATAAAGATTTACTTAAATTCACTTATACGTCCAGTTGATTGCAGGTAGATCTTAGCCAGCCAAAGCTCAGAGTTTAAGCAGAAAATAATCCAAAATGTACCACTTGTATAAGGCAGAAATGGAATATCAATGAAGTGAACTACCCCCCACTTATCTCTGGATATGATGCAATTCTAACAAGCACTAATATCTAACAAGCATTAACTAAAAAACAGAGCCACAACTTCCAGCTAGATAGTATTCGATGCAACACAAATAAATCTATTTAAATGCTGTACTATCTGCAAAAAGTGAAGATAAAGATTTACTTAAATTCACTTATACATCCAGTTTAGTGCACGTAGGTCTTACATGACCGAAGCTCAGAGTTTAAACAGAAAATAATCCAAAATATATCACTTATATAAGGCAGAAACCGAATATCAATGAAGTGAACTACCCCCACTTATCACTGACTATGCAGGAATTCTAACAAGCATTAACTGAAAAATCAGAGCCACAACTTCCAGCTAGACAGTATTCAATGCAACACAAATAAATAATTTCTAATGATGTATTATTTGAAAAAAGTGCAGATAAAGATTTACTTAAAATCACTTATACGTCCAGTTGATTGCAGGTAGGTCTTAGCCGGCCAAAGCTCAAAGTTTAAGCAGAAAATAAAACAAAATGTACCACTTTTATAAGGCTGAAACCGAATATCAATGAAGTGAACTACCCCCACTTATCACTGACTATGCAAGAATTCTAATAAGCAATAAATTCTCACAGGCATTAACTGAAAAAAACAGAGGCACAATATCCAGCTAGATAGTATTCAATGACACAGAAATAAATCAATTCAAATGCTGTATTATTTGAAAAAAGTGCAGATAAAGATTTGCTTAAATTCACTTATATGTCCAGTTGATTGCAGGTAGGCCTTAGCTGGCCAAAGCTCAAAGTTTAAGCAGAAAATAATCCAAAATATACCACTTATATAAGGCAGAAACCGAATATCAATGAAGTAAACTACCCCCACTTATCAGGGACTATGCAGGAATTCTAACAAGCACTAAATTCTAACAAGCATTAACTGAAAAAACAGAGCCACAACTTCCAGCTAGATAGCATTCAATGCAACAGAAATAAATCAATTGAAATACTGTATTGTTTGAAAAAAGTGCAGATAAACATTTACTTAAATTCACTTATACGTCCAGTTGATTGCAGGTAGGTCTTACTTGGCCAAAGCTCAGAGTTTAAGCAGAAATTAATCCAAAATGTACCACTTATATAAGGCAGAAACCGAATATCAATGAAGTAAACTACCCCCACTTATCAGGAACTATGCAGGAATTCTAACAAGCACTAACAAGCACTAAATTCTAACAAGCATTAACTGAAAAAACAGAGCCACAACTTCCAGCTAGATAGTATTCAATGCAACACAAATAAATCGATTTAAATGCTGTATTATTTGAAAAAAGTGCAGATAAAGATTTACTTAAATTCACGTATATATCCACTTGATTGCAGGTAGGCTTTAGCTGGCCAAAGCTCAAAGTTTAAGCAGAAAATAATCCAAAGATATACCACTTATATAAGGCAGAAACCTATTATTATTGAAGTGAACTACCTCCACTTATCATGGGCTATGCAGGAATTCTAGCAAGCATTAACTTCTAAAAGGCATTACCTGAAAAAAAGAGAGTGACAACTTCCAGCTAGATAGTATTCAATGCAACACAAATAAATAAATTTAAATGCTGTATTATTAGAAAAAAGTGCAGATAAAGATTGACTTAAATTTACATATACGTCCAGTTGACTGCAGGTAGGTCTTAGCCAGCCAAATCTCAGAGTTTAAGCAGAAAATAATCGCAGAAACCGAATATCAAAGAAGTGAATTACTCCCACTTATCACTGGCTATGCAAGAATTCTAACAAGCACTAAATTCTAAGAAGCATTAACTGAAAAAACAGAGCCACAACTTCCAGCTAGATAGTATTTAATGCAACACAAATAAATCAATTTAAATGTTGTATTATTTGAAAAAAGTGCAGATAAAGATTTACTTTAATTCACTTATATGTCCAGTTGATTGCAGGTAGGTCTTAGCCAGCCAAAGCTCAGAGTTTAAGCAAAAAATAATCCAAAATGTACCACTTATATAAGGCAGAAACCAAATATCAATGAAATGAACTGTCCCTACTTATCACTGGCTATGCAGGAATTCTAATAATCACTAAATTGTAACAAGCATTAACTGAAAAAACAGAGCTACACCTTCCAGCTAGATAGTATAGAATGCAACACAAATAAATCAATTTACATGCTGTATTATTTGAAAAAGAAGCAGATAAAGATTTACTTAAATTCACTTATACGTCCAGTTGATTGCAGATAGATCTTAGCCAGCCAAAGCTCAGAGTTTAAGCAGAAAATAATCCAAAATGTACCACTTGTATAAGGCAGAAATGGAATATCAATGAAGTGAACTACCCCCCACTTATCACTGGCTATGATGCAATTCTAACAAGCACTAATATCTAACAAACATTAACTACAAAAATAGAGCCACAACTTCCAGCTAGATAGTATTCAATGCAACACAAATAAATCTATTTAAATACTGTATTATCTGCAAAAAGTGCAGATAAAGATTTACTTAAATTCACTTATACATCCAGTTTAGTGCACGTAGGTCTTACCTGGCCAAAGCTCAGAGTTTAAACAGAAAATAATGCAAAATATAAAACTTATATAAGGCAGAAACCGAATATCAATGAAGTGAACTACCCCCACTTATCACTGACTGTGCAGGAATTCTAACAAGCATTAAATGAAAAATCAGAGCCACAACGTCCAGCTAGACAGTATTCAATGCAACACAAATAAATCATTTCTAATGATGTATTATTTGAGAAAAGTGCAGATAAAGATTTGCTTAAATTCACTTATATGTCCAGTTGATTGCAGGTAGGCCTTAGCTGGCCAAAGCTCAAAGTTTAAGGAGAAAAATAATCCAAAATATACCACTTATATAAGGCAGAAACCGAATATTAATAAAGTGAACTACCCCCACTTATCACGGGCTAAGCAGGAATTCTAAGAAGCACTAAATTCTAACAAGCATTAACTGAAAAAAAGAGCCGCAACTTCCAGCTAGATAGTATTCAATGCAATACAAATAAATAAATTTAAGTGCTGTATTATTTGAAAAAAGTGCAGATAAAGATTTACTTAAATTTCCTTATATGTCCAGTTGATTGCAGGTAGGTCTTAGCCAGCCAATGCTCAGAGTTTAAGCAGAAAATAATGCAAAATGTACCACTTATATAAGGCAGAAACCGATTATTAATGAAGTGAACTACCCCCACTTATCATGGGCTATGCAGGAATTCTAGCAAGCACAAAATTCTAAAAGGCATTACCTGAAAAAAAGAGCCGCAACTTCCAGCTAGATAGTATTCAATGCAACACAAATAAATAAATTTAAATGTTGTACTATTTGAAAAAAGTGCAGATAAAGATTTACTTAAATTTACATATAAGTCCAGTTGACTGCAGGTAGGTCTTGGCCATCCAAAGCTCAGAGTTTAAGCAGAAAATAATCCTAAATGTACCACTTATATAAGGCAGAAACTGAATATCAAAGAAGTGAACTACCCAGGGGTGTAGCTAGGATTTTCAAATTTGTACTCACAGCTCTCAAACTGTTACCCCCCTCCCCAGCCAAGCTACGGCCATTCTCGTAATTCACGGTTCGCTCTTTTAGTGTCGATGAAGAGGCATTTGCTGTAATGCCTCTTCAGTAATATAATATAAATTCACTCAAACTCGGTTCCTTGAATTGAAAATTAACCTGAAATGTCAGTTCTTTGAAAAATGCAGCATGGTAGTTGGGGTAGAGAATTTATGCTTTTGTTTTCTGTAACTAAGGTACAGGTTTTGAGCTTGAGTAAATTACTAACCACCTGCTACCCCTAACTAGGGTGTTTCATTCACGCACACCTCTTAGTGCAAGAAATATGGACAAAGCCTAAAATAAATAGGGACAGATATTAAATAATGCTCGTGAACTTAGAAAGTTGCTAGAATAACAGGATTTGTGCTAGTATGAGAAAGTTGCTAGAATAACAGGATTTGTGCTATTATGAATTTTTCTAAAGGACATGAAGTCTGAAACTCAAATGTCTGTCATTATTTAGCAACTTCAGCCTTCAATGATTTTCTAGAAAAATCACAAAATTTATGAGGAACAGACAAAAAATATGGGGCAAAAATCTGGACATTCTGCAAAATTTGGACAGTTGAGAGGTATGCTACCTACCACACTCACACACACACACACACACACACACACACACACACACACACACACACACCTCTCAACCTCTTAGAGCAACAAACTCATAAATAAAACTGAGGCAAAGGCCCAAAATAAGGACATTTTTTTTAAATATTGCTCTTATAAACTTAGAAAGATAATAGAATAGTAGTAGGTCTTGCATTAGTACGAATTTTCTGAAAGGTATGAAATCTGAAACTCAAATGTCTGCCATTATTTTCTAACTTCAGTCTTTAACAATTTTCACTAATTTGCCAGAAAACCGCAATTTTATGAAAAACGGAGCAAAAATGTGATGCAAAAATATAAAATTGCCAGACAATACAGCTGGGAACCTGTCAAAGAAGGGACACCATTTTAATATGAGCACAGTTAACTTAGAGCAGCTGACAAAATTAGAGAATCTACATGCATTTCTGAAATAAAAGTAATGTATAACTCTGATCATTACAGTTATTTATAAAAGTAAAGTAAACCCTCCACGTTTTCTTCCAAAATTGCTATTTTGCAGAGAGATTATTAGGGGGAGAGCAACATTTTGAGCCAAAATTGGGGACAGTTGAGAGGTTTGGATATTCCTAATTCTATAGAGGAATTTATTTGCACATACCTCTCAACCTCTTAATGCAAGAAATCTGGACAAGGCCAAATATATTGGGGGAACATACAAACAGTACTAAAAATTGACCTTGTATAAACTTGACAGTTGCTAGAATATCAGGTCTTGCTTTAGCATGCATTTTTCTGAAGATTATGATGTCTGAAACTTAACATTGGTCATTATTTAGTGACTTCATTCCTAAATGATTTGCCAGAAAAAGTTTTATTTTGCATTTTACAGCACGAACACCAATAAATATCTGCTAAACAAAGCAATGTAGTCTCACAATGAAACTAGACTTAGCATTAAAACTTCTCTGCCCTTGAAACTCACATTCATTGAAACAGCATTGAAACCCACATTCAAAAAAAAATACATTTTGCCAGTGGCAGATAAAGATTAACTTTGGGCTGTTTTCAAATCATAGGCCCCTTGCACATGAAACATACATGTGCTCTTTGATACACCTTCCATCATAAAAGTCTACTCAAACTTCTACAGTCCACCAGTATCAGTAAATATGCACAATCTCTGAACTAGTAAAAGCCATCTACATAATTCCACATTAGAGAAATCTGTAACTAATGAAGAGGCTGCTGCTAGCAAACAACTTTATATTTCATGGTTTCATCTACAAATAATGTGCCTGTTGCCCTTGAGGAATAAATTGCCTATGTTGCATTAAAAACAATGATACGCTAGTAATATTGCAATAGGGAATGGATGGCAAACTGATAACAGGTTTATAGTTACTACTAGATATCTTCGCCAAAACAGACTACAGCATCCACCCCCCCTTTACAACACAGTACAGTATCAGCAATGCATCTACCTACTGTGGGAGAAGAACCCACAGCCTTCTGCATCAAAAGCAAGTACACTACCTGTTGTGCTATTAATAGTACAAGCAGACTCTGCATAAGCAACACTAAACTTAAGCTCCCCTGCAGCTCTCAGCTCCTTGTAAAATGTTGACACTCAGCTGTATCTCTGAACTTTGCAGCACAAGAAATCTGGAAAAAGCCAACATTTATTGGGGGGGGGGGACAAAAGCCCAAAAAACAGGGACACATTTTAAACATTACTTGTATAATTTTTAAAAGTTGCTAGAATAAAATGCTGTGTTATCACCATGCATGTCTTGAACCCAGAACCATATGCACTATAGTCAGTGCAACATACCACTATGCTAAATCAGTTTGAAAAATAGGAAGACAAACTTAATGGCTATCATTTAGATAGCTCTAAACCTCTTAGCACAAAACACCTGGACAAACAAAGCCAATAATGAGGGAATACAAATTCAGTTCTCACTTCACACCTTAGCACAAAAACACTTCACACCTTAGCACAAAAAACCTGGACAAAACATCAAAAACAATAATGGGAGAAATGCAACTTCAGTTCTCACCATAGCTCACAACCATTAGAAAAGCAAATCTGAACAAAGTTCAGAGATTGTGGTGGTTAGGGACTTTAGGCTGTTCTTACCCTGAAGCAGAGGTACAGGGTTTGAGCCTGAACACCTATAGCCAGCAGGTGTAGTATGTGGGGGGCATTTACACACACACACACACACACACACACACACACACACACACACACACACACACACACACACACACACACACACACACACACACCTTTCCTTCCGATAATAATCCGAATGCACTTACTTCAAACCTTGCCTTCTGATAACAACACACACACAGCACTTTCCTTCCGATAATAATCCGAATGCACTTACTTCAAACCTTGCTTTCTGATAATAATCTGACTGAACACCCTTGCCTTTCAAATGCACTTACGTTGTCTTACACACACTTACCTTCCAGTTTCCCCGCTCGCGACTCCATTGCTTGCTCACTTGCCTTCCGATAATCCTTGCCTCCCAGTTTCCTGCTCACGAATCCATTGCTTGCTTTGCCTTCCAAGTTCCAATTCATGTTTGTTTCCCGCTCGCAGCCAGCCGGACATGATGTGAGCTCACTTTCGATTGGCTGGTATGCTCCTTAAAGGAGCCAACACCCTTTGAATACGTTTTTTTTTTTTCAAAAAAGCTACCCCCTTCTACAAAAGTTGTACTGAAATCAGTACAGTGCGTATGCCTCCCGACGTCCCTGGAACTACCCCCACTTATCACTGGCTATGCTGGAATTCTAACAAGCACTAAATTCTAACAAGCATTAACTGAAAAAACAGAGCCACAACTTCCAGCTAGACAGTATTCAATGCAACACAAATAAATCAATTTAAATGCTGTATTATTTGAAAAAAGTACAGATAAAGATTTACTTAAATTCACTTATACTTCCAGTTGATTGAAGGTTGGTCTTAGCCAGCCAAAGCTCAGAGTTTAAGCAGAAAATAATTGAAAATGTACCACTTATATAAGGCAGAAACCGAATATCAATGAAATGAACTGCCCTCACTTATCACTGGCTATGCAGGAATTCTAACAAGCACTAAACTCTAACAAGCATTAACTGAAAAAAACAGAGCCACAACTTCCAGCTAGATAGTATTCAATGCAACACAAATAAGTCAATTTAAATGCTGTACTATTTGAAAAAAGTGCAGATAAGGATTTACTTAAATTCACATATACATCCAGGTGATTCCAGGTAGGTCTATATTGCAAGTCTCACCAACATGGGTCTACGTGAGTTATTGCGGGTTGCAGCCAGTACAAAAACCCTATCAGCCCAGTCCATAATCATCTCATCTACTAAGATGCTCTTCCTCTTTACGAACTTGCTCTTAATAAATCCCATACAGTCATGGGCCTCTAAGTCTTCAGGAATGCTGATGAAGTGAATTATTTTTTTATGAGTGCAACCCTCATAGCCCACTAACAACTCCTCAGCATACTGTAGTATGGACCACATTTCTTCCTGTTTCTTTTGAAAATGATATTTATTGCTAGTGTTTGCATTCAGGTGACCTGAGTGAGCACTAAGGGCTTGTTCCACCTTATCGTCATTGTGAAGTATATATTCCTGGATCGTGTTATTAAGCCACTGTATCTCAACCATGATTAAATCAAATCAAAGCCAGCTGTAGCTGAGGTAGTTCAATAGATGGCAATGATGAAGGGGTGAGAGCCGAGGCACTCTGGTTATTGGCAGCTTATTCAATGATGAAGGGGTGAGAGCCAGGGCACTCTGGTTATTGGCAGCTTATTCAACAATGAAGGGGTGAGTGTCAGGGCACTCTGGTTATTGTCAGCTTATTCAACGATTAAGGGGTGAGAGTCAGGGCACTCGGGTTATTGGCAGCTTAGTCTTTTTCCACCCTTTTGACATCCTGCTTGGATAGCATGAGTCTCATCAAGATTTATTCCCTTAGCATAGTTGTTTAAGCACACAGATTACCATGTCTCAGTGACACAATTTAAATAACTTTGACAGGGGAGGTAGTGTAGGTACAGAAAACACGTCTCAAGCCATTGCCTCTCCAACTGGAAGACCCAACCCTAGTGGTAACTTTGAAGGACTTACTTTCTAGCTTGAATCCCTTTTACATTGATAAAGTGATTATCTTTTAGAGGTAGACAGGAGCTTTTTTTACTTGTTATAAAGTTTGTTGATGTGGTACTTCCACCATATAGAAATAGTTTTAACTTTTGTTTCTTGGCTATTTTGTTTTCATCATTGCTGTCTGCCGGTCATCACGCCATCCCAACCAATAGACCTATTCAGTCCTCATATCCGGGGAAAAAGTCAGCCAGGAAAAGCCATAATTTTGGGAGCCATCAGAGGTGGCTTGACTTTTTGTTTCTGCTTGCTCCCTGTCATCCACATGGGTGGAACATGCAGTGGAATAACCCTGGAGACTAGTCCTTCAGCTCCACAAAGAACATTACCCTCCAAATAGCCATGCCCCTCCCCAATAAACAAAAGTAGTGGTTTCCCCAGTGCCTACCAGGGAAGCTCCACTGACCCTATATGCCCCTGAGTGTGGATAACCCTCCCCACCTCTCCTCAAGACAGGTAATTGGACCACACCTCCTCACTCCTCTACCTTCTTCCTTAACCAGTTCCAAGAATAAAACCGCAGTCACCTGTGTTGCAGTAAGGTCTCAATTTCTTTGCACCGCAGAGACAGGTGGCTGAGTTTAGTTTTAAACTACTATTATGCTTATGCCAGACTTGGACAGATACCTTCATACATTTATTATAGGTTCACAGGTACTTACCAGGCTATTTATCTGTGAGGATCTTAAGAAGCCTAGCCTTACACTCCCAGGGCAGGTTTTGAACCTTTTAATTCTGTGTAAGTATAACACAGAAGGAAGGAATTGATGGGGCATTTACAATTATGTCTGAATAAAGTAATAGAAGTACTTTGCTTTTGTGCTAAGTGGAAGACGGTTCCATAGGAGCAGTATTCTCTGTGGTACACATATATCCCTCAAATATGTCTTGTTTTTGATGCAGAAAAGATTGAGATCCCATGATATGGCATTTAAACTATCACTGGAGTTGCTAATATGTAGTAGATCTGACAGGACAGGGTTTGTTGAGGATCTTTACTTGAGGCAGAGGTAGTAGCATGTATGATGTCAAAAAGAGGGGTAAGGTTTTAAGATGGTCTGATCTAGACTCCTGAAATTTTAGTGCAAAAGTGTTGTGGTTGTTCCAGTCGTAATAAGTGTCTGGACAGGTACATACTGAGACAGACATTATATTCAGTGATTGGCATGTTGAGACCCGAGTGCAGTGGAATGATTCTATCACTAGACCTGGACACCATGCCTTCAGATATACATAAGCTGTGCAACAAGAAAGGACTACCTTACAATAGTGGATACGTATGATCAAAGAACAGCTCTTTGTTGACATGGGTTCCCAGATCCCTTACTACAGGATCAGTTTTCAGGGGTGTCTTATTAATGTGACCATTAAAAGGGTGGCTACACTTGCTGAAGGATACTACTATACATTTCCTGGCATTTAGTTTCAGTTTTGCCACCCGCTATTTGTTTGGGAAAGGCCTGCTTGGAGGATCTTGGTGACCTCTGGGGAGTTTATGGTAGTACTACATTTACAATAATCTGCAAATTTAATCTTCCATAAAACCTTAACATTTGCTTTGACCTTTGAGAAGTACATGCCAAAGAGTAGTGGTCCAAGGATTGGACCATGGGATACACCACTTCTAGGTCTTTTGGAGGAAGTTGAGCTGCCCATCCTAACTTTTTGGATGCTATTTGTGAGCCAGTTTGCTATCCAATGAGTTACAGAAAGGTTTACATTTAACTGGGAAAGTTTATCTACAATGTCTAAATGTAAGATGACATTGACACCTTTGTGAGGTCTAGACATGGAGTGTGTACTGATTTGTCCTCCTCCATTGTTTCAGTGACATTCTTGGAGAAGTTCCAAGAGGGAATAAAATGCGGAAGAACAGGCAGCACCTCTAGGTACCAGGTCTGCTGGGGAGCTACACCATTTATGGTTTTCTGTAAGAAGAACAGGCAGCACCTCTAGGTACCAAGTCTGCTGGGGGGCTACACCATTTATGTTTTTCTGCAAGATCAGTAAATAATAAGTAACTGGTTTTGGAGTAAAGAGGTTTTCAGGGAGAATGTCACATTGAGGTGGTCAGATTTGTCTAGGGAGTAATAAGTGAGGTGGTCTAATTGGGGGAAGCATTTCTGAGGACAAGATCAATACCTCTGGTGGTCAAGGGGACAGTTTGGTCAAGTATATTGGCATTTACAAAGTTCAAGAATCCCTGGGTGCATTTGTTTTTAGTAGTATATGTTTAGAAGTTTGTATGTGGGTAGTCGAAATCACCCAAAAAACAGGTGTTTGGTTTGATGCTTACCTTTTACATCAGATTAAAGTATTCTACATGCTGTGATGGATGCAATTCTATCATTGGTTGTAATGCAGTAACATCAGATTAAAGTATTCTACATGCTGTGATGGATGCAATTCTATCATTGGTTGTAATGCAGTAACATCAGATTAAAGTATTCTACATGCTGTGATGGATGCAATTCTATCATTGGTTGTAATGCAGTAACATCAGATTAAAGTATTCTACATGCTGTGATGGATGCAATTCTATCATTGGTTGTAATGCAGTAACATCAGATTAAAGTATTCTACATGCTGTGATGGATGCAATTCTATCATTGGTTGTAATGCAGTAACATCAGATTAAAGTATTCTACATGCTGTGATGGATGCAATTCTATCATTGGTTGTAATGCAGTAACATCAGATTAAAGTATTCTACATGCTGTGATGGATGCAATTCTATCATTGGTTCTAATGCAGTAATTCATTTTATTGAGCGCAGCTAGGAAATTCCTTTCTCTCTCTCCTCTCCATTTATATGACAAATGACATTGGCTCGTGGGTGAGCTGGCCTTTGACGTCTGATCAGAGCACCTGTGTTGCAGCTATGAAGTACTTTCTTGCACATGTGAACATGTACAACCACAGGCATGCCACCTCATTGTGCCTGTCACATGGGTCATGTGACCATCCACAGCGATGCCACTTTGTTGTTCAGCAGCACAACTGCTGCCCTTAATCTGACTAAAAAATAATTTACTTTGCAACCTTTTCCCAGAATGTTGGTGTTTTGCTGGTCTTAAAGCATAAGTAAGCAGCACTGGGAAATATTGTGCTAAAGCATCTGTAATATTTAGAGCAATGCCATTACACTGCATATCTTTCTGAATGCTCTCCTAAGCTGTAATATGTTGTTCTGAGTTATGGAACTTGCTTGTTTGCTATGTGTGTTGTCAGACAGCACCTGTTCATTTTAACCGATTTCCTCTGCACATGTTGACAATATGATAGAAACTGTGCAATGTATACTGTACTATATTCGTGTACTGTTTGTACAGTGAAATGTTTCTTGTGATTTATAAATGCATCTAAATGTGTTCTGAGATTCAGAAAGGATTACTGTCAGTGGTAAGGCTTCCACAAGTGGCCACTCTCTTGTGGTAACCCCTTCTGATGCAGAGAATCCCCCCCTCCCAACAATTTTCCATGATATGAAGACTCATTGTGGTGGGTGGTCTAACCAGCCACACTGCAGGATAATGAGGCAATCCTGGGGAGTGTCTAATGCTAGTTAGCCACATATTCTCCTCCAGAAATGCATGCGGTATGTGATTTACTCTGACACGTGATCCAGAAAAATATGCATGGTTAGCTGTGTTAAATAACAACGTCAAATGATGATGGTCAACCAATTAATTCCTTGGGAGAGACTGCATTGCAATTAAATTCTGGGACATTCAACAAAGAAGCAGTGGTTGAGTGTGTGTGTGAATGTTTGTGTGTGAACATGTATGGCAGTGTGTGTGTGTGTGTGTGTGTGTGTGTGTGTGTGTGTGTGTGTGTGTGTGACCATTGTAGATGTATGTGAGCGTGGGGATGAAGGGATGAATGTGTTTGTGATTTTGTTCAATTATACTTGCATTCATCTGAGTTTGAGGAGTGATGTTAAGGAGATGTCTGTGTGTGGGAGGATGTCTGGAGTATGTGTGTGTGTCTGGAGTATGTGTGTGTGTGTGTGTGTGTGTGTGTGTGTGTGTGTGTGTGTGTGTGTGTGTGTGTGTGTGTGTGTGTGTGTGTTTGCATTTGTGAATATCTGCATAAATGTGGGAAAATGAAAGAGGGGTTGCCTGCCAATGTGATGCATGGGTTGCCAGTGGTAGTTACCACCAAAAAGTACTTTTTACCATTGGAGGTAATTACAGCTGATTCAGGGAAATGCAAACTAGCTGACAATAATATCTTCTCATTGCGACTAAACATGTCTCTGGATCACATTTCCCACAGTGGCATAAATTGACCTATCTGTGGTAGGCACTTTACACAGCCCCGGGTCACTTTTCTAAATCATGCTCTGTGTTTACTTAGTATAATTACTGAAGACAGCAGTGACATCAAGGTAAGCTGAACATATTAAAAGTAAGGTAACTGAAAGATAGAGAAATTTTATTTATTTATTTTATTTGTTAATGAGGATAGTCTGACTGCACCAAATGACTCATTTTCAGCAGAGACCTGGAGACAGAAGATTCATTTCACATTATAGCAGCAATTAACAGTTAACAAGCATATAATTTTATACATTGAGTATAGGCATAGTTACGTATTGTATATGTGGAGACAGATTGTTGGACAAGTAAACATTTATAAATAATTTAGTTTTCTATTTACAATGACATTAGCTTGGCTATCATACAAAGAAACTTTTTAAATGGGTTTTCCAGGAGCTATAATCAAAAAAGATATATAATCTAAAGTCTGTCCAAATTATACATCCTTAGGCAGAGACACATGACATGTAATTGTCATCTCCAGAGTCAGTGTCCAGACCAAGACAGAAGTGATCTGATCCAAGTATGCTTGGGCTCATCATCTTCTTCAGGACTTGAAGGTGGAGTAGAGTAAGGGGAGGGTGAGACAGAGGCATTTTCTTCCTTCATCTGAAAGAGTCTCTGAAACAGAGTGCATAGGATTTGCTGAAGTCCAGGTCATTTTTGGCAGCAGGACTAACAACATTCTTGAGCAAAGATTGCTTATACCTCTTGCTATTCCATATTTTGATAATGTGCATTATGAACTGCCCCTGGAACTACCTGTTTCTAAAAATGGTAGAAACTACATGGTTCAGGAGCAATTTAAGGGCTGGCAAGAGGACGTTCATCCTTGGTGACAATCATGATTAAGATCACAGACATTAGGACTGCTTGGCACATAAAACTTATCCAGGCTGCTCAGACCTTTCCCATATCCCATAATGCACCACAGTGCCTAGCCAATAAAGATCTTAGTTGCCATGCTTCAGCTTGCACAGGTATCAACACGGCTGCAGGCTGCCTTTGTTATCTCAGTGGTAGCCCTGAAGCCCCCAAAAATACTGTGCTCTTCTCCTGCCATGAAAAGGCATAATCTACGCAAATGGCCTAGGAATTTTGCATTTTCATCTTCCTTTGCAGGTTGTACAGTCAGTTAATTGTATTTATTTACTTAAATTTGTTAACCAAGGTACAGCATTGATCATAACTGACTAGTTTTGGTCTCAGCCCATACAGAAATAGGCAAACAGCTGTTACAGTATAATTCATACAGAGTTAAAACACAAAGGAAACAAACTACAATGAAATAATAGCATTATATATGACATCTGCAAAAACATAACCCTTAGGGACAGTCACCTAAAATGTATATCATGAAGGATGAGGTGGAGAAGGTCAGGAATTAGAACTGCAGGAGTAGGGAGGCAAGGTAGTGAAACAAGATTATATGCTCCATGAGAAGGAATTTGTAATTTACTTGCCTGTTTTTTAAGATGCTCATTTAGTTGTGAGTGGAATTTGAGGTAAGCTGAAGGATCTTTAAAAGGGGAAGGGAGAGATTCCCACCGTTTTAAGCCTAGTACAGAGAACTGCCAGTCAGTATTTGAAGAAAGAATCCTGAGTGGTTGTGACTTCTTAGATTATAAGATATTTTAAGAGCTTAGAGACTAAAGGAAAATAGTTTGATTACTTAGTAGTTTGGATAGTTTTGACCTAAGTATGAGGTCAGTTTTCTGTTAGATTGGCTACCACTTGACTTTTTCTGTGGTTTTGCTGTGGTGTTCATGTTTTGAGGAGATGGTGATGAATCGGAACATCTCATTGGAGATGACTTGAATGTTTGTGGTATTTCTTTTAGATGTCACAACTTTTAGTGGGAGGTCTTATTACAGTAGAGAGAGCGATATTTCTTTCCCTTGGCTGTTCTAGTGATATGAAAAATACAAAGAGGAGATTGTTTTGGCCCAGAACAGGAATGAGTTGATATTTTCTTTGTATTTTCCTGATGGAGATGGAAGTTGAAAGAGGGATTGAACCAGATCCCCAGATAGTTGAAGGAATTGACACATTCTATTAGAATGTTGTGATTAGAAATTCATAAGTTAGAGGTTTTGCAGAGTTTTTTGCTTTGTTCCAAAAAGCACAGTTTATGGAGAGTTCAGCTGAAGGTATTTAGTGTTGATCCATTGGATGATGGATTTGGAGTTTACCTGTAGTGCTCATTGTAGTTTTGTAATGGACTGAGTAGAATGAAATAAGACCATGTGATCAACATAAAGTTAGAGGGAAAGATGAGCTTGATCATGAGGGATCTTGTTAATGTAGCTAGAGAATAATAGGGAGCAAGTATTGAGTCTTGAGGTACACCTATTAGGAGGGTTGAAGGTGAGGTAGAGGAGTTGATATTGATGACAAAATGATGACTGATGAGGTATGTTTGAAACGAGGAAGTTTCATACGAGCTAATACCCATTTTAATAAGCTGCTCTGTGAGATGGCATGACTGACGACATTGACAACAACAACTAGGTTCATAGGTTCATAGGTGTGTACTAGGCTAATGGCCCTGGGGTCTTTACAAGCCTAGCCCATAGAAGTGCCCTGGCATTGTGCTACCCGTCATTAGTTCCTGGTACCTCTGTCAGGTAGAGCCACTGGAGTGATCCCCAGGTTGAACTTTCTATTTCCCATCCACTCATCAAGATTTCGCTTGAAAAGGGCTAGTGAGGTGCTCTACTTGACATGTATGGGAAGTCTATTCCAGAGCATGGGTAGTCTCTGGGTTATGAATCTGTCCCTCCAGCATGTTCTGTTGATTGTGGTAATGAGGTTGCGGTCTCTGGAGTGTGTGGTGTGGAGGCACTGGGATTTCTTTAGATGTAGCATTTCTAACAGAGCTGGGTCAGACATGGCTTTGTAAGTTAAGCAGAGATCGCCTCTTAGTAGATGATATGAGACAGAGAATAGCTGGAGTTTTTTGAGTCTGCCCATGTAGGATGTGTTTAAGGCCTAGGATCCTCTTTGTGAGGTACTTTTGTGGCCTCTTCAGCTGTTGCAGGTGTCTAGTGAGGTACATGCCAATTGGGGCATTACACTCTATGATTGGTCTAATGAGGGAAGAGTAGAGAGAAATGATGACCTGTTTCTTCCTGGATGCAAAACTCTTGGTAATGAGATGTGCCACATACAAGGACTTTCTGACCACAGTGGCAATATGGTGTTTGAAGGAGAGGTTGCTGTCAACCTGTGTCCCCAGATCTCTTATAACACCTTTAGTGTTCAGTGGGCTCCCATCGATGTGGTAATTAGTGGGAACTGAGTTTTTCCCAAAGGGGAATGATGACATATTTTTTAGCATTAAGCTTAAGGCCATGGTTTCAACACCAGTCATTGGTCTCAGTGAGGCCTTTCTGTAGGATGTCTGCATCACTTGGGGAGTTAATAATGGCTCCCAGCTTTCAGTCATCTGCGAGTTTGTTCAGCCAGAGTCCCTCCATGTTGGCCTGGACTTCTAAGAAGTAGATGCCAAACAGGAGAGGACCGAGGACCAATCCCTGTGGGACTCCACTTGTGACTGGTTGGCAGTCTGACTTTGAGTCCGCTACTTTCACACTGTGGGTTCTATCTTGTGAGCCAATTTGCAACCCACCTAATGATATAGAGGTTGATACCTAGCCTAGTTTGCTCAGTTTATCAATAATTCCTGAGTGAGGAATGGTATCAAAGGCATTGGCGAGATCGAGGTAGGGTGTATGAACTGCCTTACCTTCATCCACCACTCTGGTGACTGAATCAAAGAAGTCAACCAGGTTGAGCAAGCATGATCTACTTTTCACAAAACCAAATTGCATGGGATCTAGAGTTTTAGATTCCCTATATCCTTGTTAATTAGGTCCACGATGATGCGCTCCATAACCTTACATATCAGACTTGTCAGGCTAATGCATAGTAATTCCTCCTTTATGGAGAGGGATGACTAGCAGTGCACCATTCGGTAGGGACAAAGCCTGAGGTGAGGGTGTGAGTGAACAGAGCACACAGATGTGGTGCCACTTCACTTTCTAATTAATGTAGAACACAGCCAGAGATATTGCAGGGTCCCATGGAAGCTATATTTCTGGCCTTAGACAATGCAGCTTTAACCTGTGCTGCAGTAATGTTGGGTGCCTGGCATTCTTCTGGTATTGAGATTGGTCCTTTGGGGGGAGAGGGGTAAAGCTGGCACTGAATCTGTTTGCCAGTATGTTGCCAACATCTATTGGCTCAGTACAGGAGGTGCCATTGTGCAGTAACTCAGAGCAAATCTGGGTATTGCCATGGAGATTCTTGATGTAACTATAGAAGGCTTTGTGGTTGTTTTTAGTGTGTGCTGCAATTCTGCCTTCATAGCTGGCTTTGGAGGTTTTGATGAGGGATCTCAACTTTTCCTGCTTTGATTAGACCAATACAAATGAACCCAGTCAATATTCCTTTATCCATTCTTAGTAGGATTTTGTCAATAAGACTTAAGATTGCAGTTATCATGCTATGACCAAACTAGAATCCTCATTATTTAGAGGACAAGACGTGATACTGGCTGATGTATTGTAAGGGAGTAAGTCTGCATAATCTTGGAAAAGTTAGAAAACTATGGCACCCTCCACTAAGCAAGTCCCTATTAAGACTGTCAAAAAGTTTGCTTCAACATTATGTCTGTTTTCCAAGGAAAAGAGTTTATCAAAAGTTTTATATCCTGGACCAGACAGTAAAGTTATTCTAATTTTGAAGTCATAGCCTTTGACCACGATCATTACAATGCTGCAAAATTCCAAGCCTTATTGTTATAGATTTTGATTATTATAGGATTATATGTCTCATATTAGGGCCAAGGCAAGGCTTTCTGGTATCCCTTCCTCAGCCTTTTATTTTGAGGTCAGGGAATTCATGTCAGCTTTCTTTGCAAAACTCAGGACAGAGAAGCATCAGCAATTTTACTGTTCTTCACTCTATTACAGGGAATTCTGATCTCGTGCCTTAAGGAGCCAGTGTCCAGAATTTTGAATTGGGCTTCACAGTTAGTGTTGATGGCGCTGATGACAAGTCTCCCTGATTTGATAATTTCTTTGGTGTCAGTGCTGAGGGGTCAAGGAGTTGATGTCAACATTAGGCTCTTCTTTTCTGATGCCCATGTCAGAGCTTGCACTCCCAATGCCAGAATCTTTGCCTCTAGTTATCTCAAGGTCAGTTCTGACCTCAATGTCAGTCTCAATACTGAGCCAGAAACTGTTGTTGCCACACCCAACATTGTACCATGTGTCAGTGCTGGCATTGGCTGTATAGCCAGGTCTGAGGCTAGGGCAGAGAGATCCAGGACTTTCTGCAGCTCCCTAATACAGTTTCAGCTAACAAACACTTTTCTTCCTCATCCTCACAGTTCTATTCAGTAGATTCCCCAGAAGATCTTGTGCAAGAGGGGCATGTTGATTCACCTAGTGGATCACCTACTACTGATACTGATGATGAAGAGGATGCTGATTGACTGTCATTCCCCATGAGATGGCACCACATTTAGGAAAGTCCTGGACATGATGCACTAGTGCAGGGATGGCCTACACACCCAGAATCCTTCCAGAAGAGTCCATTGAAAAATGCTGTCAGTGCCATACAACAGTCCTTTTTGGTGGTCACTTCACTGATGGATATTCTTAAAATGGCCAGTAATTAAATATAAGAGAACACAAGAACATAAAACAATACTATCCAAGTAATCACAAGGGCCTTAATGATGCCCAGCCATATAACATTTAAGTAATGTGGTGAAAACGTGTTTTCAAATCCAATCATTACTTAAAAAAAATATTTTATAATACTTCTGGGTGCTCAGAGTTGCATGTCCCATGACACAGGATAAGTTGGTGTAGCTAGTTTTCAAAGACTGTACTGTGAGCTCATTATTGCTTACAGTTTTGTAACCTCAGACTGAATTATTTTACAATTGCAGTCATATTATTTTTCTGTATGTCTGTCTCTGCTTCAGATAGCAGAAAGGCTAGAAGGCCTCTATTTGTGATAATAGAAATTCCAAACAAAGGGCTATTAGATCTACAGAAAATAATGTGCAGTTATTCAAACCCAGCTTCAGTCTGACCTTCATTCTCTTAATTCTTGGCTAAGCAGCCATAAGCTACTCCTAAGCTCCTCCAAATCAGAAGTATGATATTTTGAACCTGAAAAAAAGCTAAAAAAAGAAACTAAAATATCTTAACAAAACAGATCTCAATGATTCCCCAATAAAATAATCACATTCTTTAAATAGTTAAGACTTATGACTACACCACTCACTTAACTTCCAAAGCCACACTGAAACTGTCAGGAAAAAAGATAAATTCTGTTTTATTCTGGTCCTACAAAATATCTTTCCAAACCAGCTAGAGTTACAATAGACAAAGGAGTCCTCTTTTCTCAGCTTAAATAGTACAGGTTCCCCATCATAGTTATGACCTCTAAAAAACCTCATCCAGTTTACACTCCATTGAAAATAAAATCTGCCAATTCATTTCCAGTTCCACACCTCAGGAACAACACGCACTGTCCTCTCCAAAATGAAATGGCAATCTATCTCCTACAGAGTTGAGCTACTCCTTGGGTCACCTCGTTTGCAAACTTCTTCAACCAGGTGCCTTCCCACCTCTTGCAGCCAAACTCTAAAATAAAACCATTCCTATGTCCTCTGCAACCTCTCCCAATTAAAGCTCCTACTTTAGAGACCCTAAACCAAAATGTATTATAAAGATTATTCCTTCTCCACTCTCTTATACCCAAAGTCTGGCAATACCCCCTCCTCACCTAAAATAAGTCTCCTCTTTCCTCTCTTTCAGAGCACAACTCAAAATACACCTCCAACAAAAATCTGACTGTAAGTGGTTTTCCACTGAACACATGACTTAACTCCCTCTTCATTTACATAACTTTTTACTTTGGTCCTCTGTTCTCACCTCCTCCTTCCCTCTTTTATTTATTATTAGAATTAATTCACATTTATTTTTCTACTCTATTAATAATAATTACATATTGATTCAGTTTTTTATGGTATTCTCTAATTTCTGTGATTGCTGCATGTTTGTGAATTTGTTCTATTTTTCATTGATTTTTTTCGCCTGGGCTGTGCCTGCAAGTGGTCTACCAAGATCAGTGTACAAACCTGATTTTTCCTTTGGCTTTTCCCAGTTAGGGGTCACCAGAGTGGAACTCCGGTCTGCTAATGATTGGCAGTGGATGTTTTAGGGTGCCGAGTTGCCACCCTGACACCCAACCTTCAAAGAAGGCATACCCATCCACACACGCAACTACCTGCATGTCTTTAAACGTCACTCGACCGTGGGAGGACATGACCTGATAAACTTAATAAAATAAAATAAAATAAAAAAGAATGGATGAATATGAAACTTCTCAAGAAGAACTGTTTCAAAAATAGTAGAGCTAGAAGACGGTGCATGCGGAGAAAACATGAGATTTTCTGTTGTACCAGAGACACTGGAAGGAGCAGATTGCATTAATTTTATGAAAGTACAGATAAGCAACTGGACTGGTGTTCCAAAGAAAGATCTGATAATGGAAAGGGCATATTGTGTCTATACTCAAAATCTGGCCATGAGAAAGAAGTAAAGACACAGCAAGAGCAACAAAAGGAGCTGCTCCTGACAAAACTGTGGTAGAAAGATAAAGTATTATAAATTGGAGACACTAGCATGCTCATGGAAAATGATTATTCATTGTACACCAGGCTTAACAGAAGCAAGTTTATCCCTGCAATTAGAAGGTGTCAAGAGGCATGGGTGAGATTCAAGTTGCTATATACAGTTGGTTTGGAATATTTTTTTCAGAAGAAGCAAATACATTATTGGATGGTGAACAGGTGAAGGAGGAAATAAAAAAAATGTTTATCTTGCAAAAAAGTGACCAACAAGTTGAAAGTGATTCTGCTTCTCATTCCTCTGAGAATGGCACGGCCCAAAGACAGAACTTGCTAGTAAAACATTTTACAATGTTCCAAAGGACAAGAATTGAGCAACAGAAAAAGCACAGGAACTGAGAAAATAAACAAGGAGTACATTGGATTTAAAGCAATGGCAGCTGCTGGGTGAGGAGATGAAGAAGAACATCAAGAATATGAAAGTAGTAATCAAACAGTTAAACTGTAAAGGGATATTTCTATAAGATACAAAGTTGGACATGAAAATGGTGCTTCTACAAGGAGTGGAGTGGAGTGAAGAAGGGGAAAAAGACCGGACATTTGTGGATTATTGTAAAGTGGATGTGGAGTGTAAAGTATGACTTTCCATTTTATCATTAATGTTTAGAGGGAAGTGAAGAAACCATAAGTAAAAAAAAAAGTTCCCTTTTTCTTAGCAATATTTGTATAAACTATAATATAAAACATTGTTTTCTGTTAGTAGTACATATATAACAAATTTCTTGAAGGCAACTGCATGTTACATAGTAGAGTAGTTACATGCAGTATGCACAGGTATCCTAAATGTAGGTAGGGGAGGAGTCTTCTCAGTGACTGTTGCTAATGCCAGTGATGTTAAAGTAGGAATCCACTTTTTCTCTTTATTTAGCTATTTATTTATTTATCTGCCAACAGAGCTCTGCAAAAGTCTGCAGGTAATATATCAAGACATGCCTGAACCATAGACTTGTGGGCACTTGAATGAAGAAATAATAAATTAGTACTTAAAGAAGTGACAAGTAACTCATTGAAAATAAATGGAAGTCTCCTAAATTGAAGAGATTACAATCAGATGCAGTACTACAAGTAGCAAACACCTCAGTATGAGTTTAACAGTGCAAAATCTATTCCTTTAATGATATCTAGGGCAGTTTTTCTTAAGTCTATAATTCAGCTAATTGAGATTACCCAAGTTGTTTTTCACACCTAGGAGGCAAGATGAGATGGGACAAGAAAGGATAGTATGAGTGCAGAATGGAACACAGGCACTGACGTGTTGTCAGCATCATTAAACATAACTTTACAATGAGAGAAACCTGTGAGTTTGGCTGTCTATCTGAGGCATCTGCCCATATGTGGAGAGGTAATTTTTCTTCTTTTTGGAAAATGTATAGTTTTGTGTGTTTTTTGTTTAGTTAAAAAGTGTTGGGGTTAAAAATGAAAATGTGCATTTTTTTAAAATATTGTTATTGAAACAATGAGTCTGGGAAATGTGACGAGTCTAAACAGAAATGAGAAGCTGAAATTCCATATATGTTCTGACTAACAAACACTAATTCACACTTGTAAGTTGCTAGTTGGAAACCTATATTCACACAACCGCCATGTAGAAAATGTGAAAGTAATAGTATTTTATCAGAGTGACTGCCTTATCGGTCATATCATGAAATGTGAATGGAATTGTTGGTATGGATAAGAACCAAAGACTGAATTATATTAAGAAGTGAGGGGTACAAATAGCAATGTTACGGAGATGCACACAGATAGAAATGAGCAAGTGAAATTGGCAAGGACATGATTCAGAATAGTTATTCAGCAGAGTACTGGGGCAAAGGTAAAGTGGTTTGATAAATATGATTGCTACAGGGGTTCCAAAAGTAATAGAGGAAGGTAAGAAAAACAATAAAGGTAGATATGTGGTGAACAGGGGTTATTAGCAAGAAGGAAGATTACAATAGCATGCAGTTATGTTCCACCTAAAACTACTATTAAGGGGCATAAGAAAATTACAGGAGAGGTAATTAGCTTCATTCAGGGAATATTATTCACAGGTGGGACTGGTATTTCATATGCAATAGTAAAGATGTATCAGGAGACGTAGAAGGGAACATGTAACCAAAGAGGGTAGATTTCTAAATATATATATATATATATATATATATATATATATATATATATATATATGTATGTATATATGCAAATAAAGTCAGATAGAACTGAAATATTCTCCAAGGTAGAATAACTGGGCTAAATTGGACAGAAATGATATTTCACAAGACCACAGGTATTTGATGGTTTTTAAATACATCAAATACCATTTCAAACAATGCACCAATGAAGGCTAAGATAAAGCTGCAGAGAAACTTACTGTTAAAAAGGGAGAATTATTAGGAATGGATAGTGATAATTATTCAAGAATTACTTGGGAGCATACAATTGTTTCAGAAGGGATAAGAGGAAGTTGGATAAAATGAAAATAAAACTTAAAAAAGGGAATCCTAGAGAAAATGAAGAGGGGCAATTGTTGAGTGCTAAGGAAAAATAAGTGCTCCAGAGCACAAGAACTAGTACCATGATGACTTAGGCAACAGAAAATAAAAATGGGTTTTACCAAGCTTAGGGGAGCCTATGACTAGGAAAAACAAGCAGAAATTCAATAGATGTATTAGACAAGTTTCAGGAAGTCTGTGAAAATCTGTACAGGACAGATGAATGGGTGAATCAAGAAAAGACGCAAATGGAAACATTTATGGAATACTTAAATATGCCAAGGTTAGAGGAAAATGATGCTAAAGAATTATTTATTTGTCTCTGTTTACCAGGATGGGTAATACCTATTTTCAGTGGAGGCCCAGTAAGAAAAGCTCCATTTGCTTACATTGCATTATACTACATTCCAGTTAAACACAGAGTAGTTACATTTCTATTTACATTTATACACAAACAGTAGTAAAATGTATACATTCTAAGATTTTACAAAGGTGGAAGTTACTAAAGAGAAAGCCCATGTGCAGCTTAGTGGATTGTACAGGTGTACAGGCAGCAGTTACATATAAAAATTGTTTTGTCAATTCACTGAGAGGTTGAGTATGTTCTGTTTAAAGGAGAGTATTTGGAGATTATTGCATGGTGAACACAAAGTCTCAACCTTGAAATGAGCATGTGTAGGACCAAGACTGGTTAAGATGTTGTTTAAGCACTGGTTTAAAATTAATGAATTTATTGGAGAGTTTTATCTATGTGGGGATACTATTCCAGAGTTTAGCAACCTAGTGGGAGTACAGCGAGTCTCCTGCAACATTATTTGACTTATCTGTAAGTATTAGGAATTTGTTACTACAGCGTAGGTCCCTTGCTGGACAGTAGGTCAGTAATACATTATGTAGTGCAGGGCATTTTTCTGGATGATGAATGAGTTTGTGTGCTAGTAAGCTATGAATATGTTAGGTAGTTGTGTAGTTCAAGCTAGTTTAATTGCTTTAAGTTATGACAATGGTGAGTTCTATGAGGGAGCTTGATGGCAGATTTAGCTACTTTACTGTAGCAGGTGGCTATTTTTCTTTCTTTGAGTATTGTTTGTTTGTTAGGTTATCAGTGGTGCATAAGAGAGTCAGTAATAAGAAGGTGGTGGGTAGATTTTTTTCTTGGAGTATCTGTAAAGAATTCATTGATCTTATAAAGGGAGCCTTCTTTCTGGTGAGTAGATTTAATGGTGTGCAGTGTATGCTGGTCGTATTTAAGACTGTCATCTATTATAATGCCTAGAAGTTTACTGTGAGTTAAAATTTCAGTGACGGTATTATTTGCTGACTTTATGGTAAAAAATTGCTTTTGATTTTGGCAACTTTTTGAGGTAAAAAGCATTAACTTAGTTTTCTTGGGGATGATAGCTAAGGTAGGAAAAGATGAGAAAAAATGGAAATGTACAATCAATTAACGGAAATCTCCCAGAACAGATGGTATTCCCAAGAAAATTTGGAAGTTAGGAGGGGAAAAAGTGATAAACATCTGGAAGGTTTTGTTTACAAAATATAAAAAGGAGAGGGACAAAAAAGAAGGGACAGTACCAGCATTTTGGAAGAAAGCTATGATGGCTGTACTATTCAATCAGGGCAAAGACCCTTTAAATCCAACTCCATATAGACCATTTTCTATTTTGAACCATGATTATAAAGTATTTATGTCTATACTAGCTAAGAGAATGGCCAAGGTATTGCCAGAACTGATAGATATGGATAAATGTGTTTTGTGTAGAGAAACAAACATCTGACAACATTAATAGAAAAAAAATTATAATGATCCAAAGGGAAGCAGAGTATGAGAAGACTTCGGTTTTTGTGGGTCTTGAGGCAGAGAAGACATTCCATAGATTTAGCCATGGTTTTATGAATAGGGCACTGGTAACACTTGTAGTTCTGACTAATGGGTTAATTAGAGTGACATATGAAGGCTCAGAGGCAATAATTAATGTGGTGGGATTCCTCTCTAACAAGCTAGGTTAGAATAGAAGAACCAGGCAGGGGTGTCCTATATAAATTCAAGGTTACAAATGGTATGGTACTCAAGAAAAATTAGCCTGATTTGCAGATGAAATTATTTATATTTATAAATCCAGAAAAATGTATTTCAGTGTTGTGTAACATTTGATACAGTTTCAGCCTTTTTTTGGATATAAAATAAATGAGGATAAAAACAAGGCTACAGTAGTGAACTATGTTCCCACACATGAATTAGTTCAGCAATATCATATTTATGGGGACATGATAACATGAAATATTAAGGTATCTGGATTAAAACAGACTTGATTATGCAGATAAGGATAAGTGGGAAGAGACTAAATGAAAAAGTGAGATGTTGGTAGCTCTTGGAGATGGTTATAACATCTTAAACATGAAAATATAAAAGAAAAAATTATCAAAAAAGACAAAACTAGTTAATGGCCCCAGCACAAATACCCGAAAAAACACCTTTTAATGCAAATTCTGGTACCTCAGCTGCTCACCTTCTAAGAATAATTCACCCTCACAATGTGGTAACATTTATACAGACCTCAGTGGGCTCATTAAACAAGTTCATTAGGCAATCTCATTATTAAACAATTAATCAATAAGTCATTTATAAACACATTTCATACTTAACCAATAGAAAATTCCAAAAACTCTTCCAATATTCACTCATATACATACATATATTTTTTAAAAAAAGTTATTATACTTAATGTACTATTTTATTATTTTTTTATTGTTCTATTTTACATTTTCAATCTAAATTACTAAATTGACATCCAAATTAATAGCCCTAGGGGATAGTGTTCTATAATTTAGAATCATCCTACTTTCAAGCCTATCTAACTTCTGCTTAAAATGACCCCCTCTAAGTGGATGGGGACGAGCTAAAACACTAAAAAATAAACTCTCACTAGAACCTCCCCATGTGCTCAGCAACAGGCCAAAAAAATTCACCAAATGAACAACCAGTAAAAAAGAAGACTCTACGGCTCCAGAAGCTGAATATTTATTGTACTAGGCTGTCCGTTCGACTCAGCACAGCCCACGACCACAATAAATGGCTAAAGCAGCCAGAACATACACTCAAAACTCACAGTTGCAATAAAATGTCTACACAATACACAAATTACTCCATACTTCCTACAATTTGTGTATTGCGTAGACATTTTATTGCAACTGTGAGTTTCGAGTGTATGTTCTGGCTGTTTTAGCCATTTCTTGTGGTCATGGGCTATGCTGAGTCAAATGCTCAGCAACAGGATTATTCATATTACATTTCCTTATATCACCCAAATGCTCCATAATCCTAACCTTAAGCTTATGTTTAGTCTGACCAATACACCACTTTATATTCTGGCATCCACACCCAGTTGCATATACTACTCCACAGTATTCACAACTGAATCCTCCCATAATTAAATATTTCCTACCATTACTTTTTTTCTCCTGTTAAATTCCTGATCTTTGGGCAGACCCTACACTTTTCACAAGCCCTAGCCCCCACTTTATCTCACTTATTCAAAGTCTCTGAGCTAAAATTCTGCAATTCTTTCCAATTACTATACCTTCCATAGGAGAAGGTCACATTTTAGAGAAGAAACTACCCACCTGTACATCCTGGCACACAACCTGCCATAAATATAATAGTCAGGTACAATCATTTAAAATGTTCTGTCCCATAAATAATGTACACAGGTCAGACACAGTTTTATCAACCAGAGAAGAAGTTGTGGACCATATTTAACTAAGAATCTAATGAGATTTTGGTGAGGGAAATAGGGCAAGAGTTAAATTGGATGTGTTGTTTCTCCCACAAAACAATGTAGTTTAGGATGTACTTTAGAGCTACACAGCTAAGGCTCAAGTACATATCAGAAGCAGAAGACTTCAAAGCAAAGTAGAAAGAAATTATGTTGAAATGGTGGGGATTCAAGAAATAAGGAGAGAGTAGGATTTTGGATGCAGGCACTTTAAGAGAACAGTAGCAACCATAAAGAATATTATATGTACAAAGCAGCAGAAAATATTTAGAGAACAAAGCCAACATGGGAATGAAGAAAAGGGATTTTACAAGTAGGAATAGGGGCACAGAAAATAGGCAAGAGGGAGCTGACATTTATTGGTGAAAATCAGCAAAGGAACAAAGGTACTGAGAGCAAATAATTATGGAGGGAACGTCATAGAGTGGAATGAAGCAAAGCTGAAGTTTGGACTATGGGTTGGAGACTTCCTTTCTTACCAGGTGTTGACAATAGAGTGCTGGCATAAAGAAAATGATAGGCTAGTATTAAATGAAAGACCAGCTCTGGTTAAGTTTATAGTTGAGTCTAGAACAGAAGTTGTGGTTAACAAGAGATAATTAGTAGGGCATATAAAATAATGCATGATAAGTCTAAGAATCAATCAGAAGATATACAGTGAAACAATGGGGGCATATTTGTATGGGCTCCCAAGTATGCAACAAAATCTAAAAGGTTTAGAATTTTTGCATGTAAGTGAGTAGACAGGTATTTTTACACCCAGGTAGCCTTCAGAGGATTTTTTCTGCAGCAAAATAGCAATTGCTGGAGGTATGATGGGAATTAGAGGATACCTGCAAGAGTCCACTTTCAAATCTCAAAATTCCAAAACTTCGAACTTCTGATTACTAAAGTCTAGAGGATAGAAATTTTGAAATCTTGAAACGAAAAAAAAAAAATATCTAAAACACTAAAACTTCTGAAGTCATATTTTTACAGGGGGGCAAGCCCCTACACCCCCCCATGTGGGGGGCTGTGCCCCCACACCTCCTGCTACTTAAATATAACAACTCTGAGATCACACTATAGTGAAGAGAATGGTAAAGTTCCAGTTCCACACTGTATGGCGATCTCCACTGGCAAGTTTCGAGATTTCAAAACTTCGATCTGCTGGGCTTCGGTAATTAGAGGTTCGAAGTTTTGGAATTTCGAGATTTGAAAGTGGACCCACCTGGAACATTTTTTTTTTCAGAAAGCAATGAGCTGATAGATTTTACAAATTCCGTACAGGGCACTTGATCAGAAATGTTAGGGCACCAAATTATTTTAACTAAGGAAATGACTCTTTTGAGCTGGGGTATAGAAACAAAGTTGCCTAGATGCAGTAAGGCCCTACTAAATTTAGTGATGTTGGCTGCCACAAAAAAAAAAAAAAATAAATTAGGAAATGGAATTCAAAAGCAACTCCAACTGTAACAGAATTGCTGAATGTTGTAACGGAGATGCAAGAACTGGAGATGGGATCTTTAGAAAAGGAAAGTAGTAAATAATATAGAAATAAATGGAATCTATAGAAGTGCATACAGTTAATAATGCTCAGGAGAAGTAATATTTCAGGGAAGGCAGGACTTGAGTAGTGTATGTAATGTTAAACTGAATAACGGTTAAGCAAAAATATTTGTATAATGTGTAAAAAGAAAAACATTGTTGTAATGGCGTATTTTCTCTATTATATCTGAATCTGTTCTCATGTTGGTTTAATTTCTCCAAGTCTTTTGGGTTTCTAGTACCATGATGGGAATGGACCCCATTTCTAAGTCAAAGTATGATTAAAGTTCATGAAATTAGTATTGTTTCAGTCTTTGATGTTAGCCAAAAATGCTCTTCACAGCACCCGCAATGTGCCCAGAACTGACTCCTTCTGTAATTCATATGTCCTGTTATTCACATATTCATGTATTCATATATTCATATGGTCCTGCCACTGCACTCTCCCCCCTTAAACATCCCCTAGTTCTCATATCTTAATCTACTTTCTGCCCTTAACTCACTCTTCTCACTAGCTCTCTCTAATCTTCCTTGACTACTCTTTCTACTGTCTTCTAAAATCTATTAAGCAAATTACCTCAGAGAAACATTCTATTGTAATTGTCTTGCCTTCATGCAACTACATTATGATAAAACTGGGTTTTTGTAACCATTTACCCCAAAAACTATATTCATCTTAATGACATATTTCTTTTTATACATCTTGAAATAGTTATGCTATACTCCTGATTATTGACACTGTATAACATTGTATTGTTTCTTAATGCTTTGTAATAATCCTGTAATATTGCTGTTTAATGCTAATTTATAATGAAAATTGTATAATATGTTGGAGCTTTTCTCCCCGGGCCTCCGCTGAAAAAGGGCTCTTCAGCTCAGTCGGACAATCCCGGTCAACAAATGTAAAATAAATAAAATAAATAAATATGGAGTTATATGTTTCAGTAGCATATCTAAATATGACTGTAAAGTCTTTTTTTATGAGACCCATTGCTCCTACTACTATTGTTACTGTCTGAATACCCTTCTTCTACATTGCCCTCATTTCTGCCTGCAAATCCTGATATTTTATGACTTTGTAGGTCTCTTTCTCTCTCTCTCTCTGTATGCAAGACATTATAATCACTGGGTGTAGCAATTTCAGTGGTCAGTGCTACTTTGGGCTATTTTTTCATGGACTACTATATCTGTTTTTTCTCTCATCTATATTTTGAACTGTTGCTAATGGGTGATCCCATGTGATAAAAACTTTATTTTCTATAAGGCTTTGAGGCTTATGTTTCCAGTGCTTCTTAGTTACTTCAGTATTGTAATGTTTGCACAATCCCCAGTGCAACAGTCGTCCTGCATTATTATGCCTTTCAGTATACAGGCCCTCTGCCATTAGTGTATCACACCCAGAAACAAGAAGAGTGACCGTTTCTAGGTCTGTTTTACAGAACCTGAATTTGTTTGTTTCTCCCACATGTTCAATGGACTTTGTAAATCGTGTACTTAGTCCACTATCCTGGGCCGCCAATATTAACCTTTCATCTTTTGGTTTAAATTCACCACTCCTTAACTATTCCTGTGTCAAATCCTGATTTAAATGAAGTTTTTCCAGGAGTTTTGTATACTTGTAACTATATTCCTTTTCCACATTTCTTGCTTTTTCATCTGATCCTTCTACATATATTCAGCTTTCTGTTATATATTTGGTTTTGGCACATTCGGTTGCTGCTTAATTTTTGTCTGTTTCTGCTTTGATTTCCTTTTTTTCTTGACACTGATATGCTTCTGCTAAGCTAAGCAGAGAAGCCATCTTGTTCTACTCATGTTTTAAAATTTCACTATGTTTGGATCTGGTGAGGTCAGCAGATATGTATGCAGTCCTATGACTGCAAGATCTATACATGTAATCAGTTTCAAGGAGGCCCATGCTTCCTTTAGAATGAGGAATATATCTTGGCATCCACTGATACTTATATATCATTTGATAAGTTTGAAGCATTTTTCTTGTTTTCCTGTCCAGTTGATCCAATACCTTTTGGGATCAATCACCCCAAAACTGTAAGTTAGAACAAGAAGAGCAAATTGTTTCAGTCCTATTAATTTCTCCATGTCTTTTGGGTTTCTAATACCATGACAGGAGAGGACCCCATTCCTAAGTCAAAGTATGGCTAAAGTTCATGAAATTAGTATTATTTCAATATTTGATGTTAGCCAAAAGTACTCTTTGCAGCACCAACAATGTGGCCAGAACTGACTCCTTCTGCAATTCATATGGAGTTACATGTATCGATAACATATCTAAATGCGACTGTAAATTCCTTTTTATAAGACGCGTTACTCCTACTACTATTGGAACTGTCTGGGTATCCTTCTTCCACATTCCCCTTGTTTCTGTCTGCAAATCCTGGTATTTTATGACTTTGTGTTTCTCTTGCAAGTAAGACACATTATTCATTGGGTGTAGCAATTTCAATGGTCAATGCTACTTTTGTTTTCTTTTCATGGAATACTAGATCTGGTTTTCTCGCATCTATTTTTCAGACTGTTGGCAATGGGTGATCCCATGTGATATAAACTTCATCATTTTGTATAATACTTTGTGGCTCATGTTTCCAGTGCTTCTCAGCTACTTTAAATTTATAATGTTTGTGCAATTCCTACTGCAACAGCCTTGACACATGCCTTTCAGTATACAGGCCTTCTGTGATTAGTATACCACACCCAGCAACAAGATGTGTGACTGTTTCCATTTCTGTTTTACAACACCTGCATTTGCCTGTTTCTCCAACATGTTCAATGGACTTTGTAAACCAACGTGTACATAGTCCACTATCCTGGGACATCAATATTAACCTTTCATCTTTTGGTTTAAATTCACCTCGCCATGAAGTTGTTCCAGGCATTTTCTGCACTTGCAACAATATTTATGCATTTTACACATTTCTTGCCTTCTTATCTGATCCTTCACCTTATATTCTTGCTTTTGTTTTATGGCAAATTCAGTTGCTGCCTGATTTTTATCTGCTTCTGGTTTGATTTCCATTCATGCTTGACATGGATATGCTTTTGTTAAACTAAGCAGGGACATCATCTTAGATTTATTCTCTTCATGTTTTAAAACTTTCACTACATTTGCATCTTATGAGGTCAGAAGACATGCATGCAAGCCTATGACTGTGGATCTATACCTGCAATCAATTTTGAGGAGGCCCATACCTCCTTCAGAACAGAGAATATATAATCTTGGTATACACTGATTTTTTAAAATCATTTGATAAGCATGTAGCATTTTTCTTGTTTTCCTGTCTAACTGATTGAGTACCTTTTGGGGCTAGTAAATCATCCCCAAATTGTAAGTTAGAACAGGAACAGCAATTGTTCTTTAGTACTGACTTTGTTCCTAGATGTCAGGGCTGTTTTCAGTATTAATTTTAGTCTTCTAAAATATTCCTAAGTTTTATTTGCATTTGTTCATGTTTTATTGTTGATCCTTCATCAAATTTATATAGTCCTTCCTGCTCAAGTTTCTTCTTATCACATTCCTGTCCCAGATTGATATTTTCCTGGTGCTCAGTTTTCCTGCATTAAAGGTTGCTTTTGCACATTTGTCAAGACCAAATGACATTCTTATATCATCTGACAAAGTTTTCACCACTTGCAGTTGTTCTTTGTTTCTCATCTGATGAACTATACATATATTTTTAATCATCCACACAAAGAAGATAGGTCTTTACACTTAGTTGTTTTCTGGGAGCCAAATTGTAACCATGAAAAATATGTTAAGTAAACAGCTTAATGGATTAAGGGAAATACAAAAGAGCAGCAGTTACAAAGAGTCATCCTGGAATATCCCCCTTTGAATTTTTATCCCTGGAATAATAATTTGTTCTTTACCCATGGCTTAGCTGCAAAGCGGTTTGCCACTGTTCCATGGTCATTGTAATGTAATCGATCAGTGTAGGGTGTATTTTATATATTTGTAAGCACTGTTTTATCCATGAATGTGGGATGCTGTCAGGTGCTTTTTTGTAGTCTACCCATGCCATATTTAGATTCTTCCCCGTTTTTACAATTCTCCATTATGACTGTATGCAACAACAAATTATCCTTTGTTCCATATGACTTTCTTTTGTTCCCTTTTTGTTCTGTTGCTATGATTGAGTTTTCTTCTAAATGACTATGAACTCTGTCGGCATCAATTCCAGTTTATACATCATTAGAAGGCAATTATTGGTCTATAGTTTTTAGGATATCTTGCAGGTTTACTCTTAAGGAGGAGTATTATTTTTCCCTGTAGTTAACCAGGCTGGTGTCTGTTCGGCATGCACTTATAAATAGTTCTTACTCATGACTAAATCTTCATGTAAAAATGTTAATACTTTCAGCCAGCAGTTAGGTACTGCATCTGGGCCTGGTATTTTCAATTAGGAGCTTTTCTTAACTTTGCTTTAAACTCTCTGTTGCCATTACTTCATCCCATTTCATATCCTATGCATTTGAACTTCTTATTCTTTCTTTTACTTTTTTATGTTCCACAGGATATTCAAAGATATTTATTTAAAATGTGTCTATTTCTTCTTTTTTGGTGGTGTTTCAATTCCTTTTACCTTGTTTCACAATTCTTTATAAAACATTTTGGGTCATCAATAAGTTGTGTATTTTGTATTTTTCCTTTATATTTCTCTGCATATCATTCTAAGTTTTTTCTGCCTGTGCTGATCTTTAGTTTATTATTTGCAATACAGTATGATAGATCCTGGTTTGTTCTGATATTGAGCATTGCTTTTATCATATCTATTGTTCTGAGTATTTTTGTTGATCTGTTCTCTCTTCTGTACTCTTCTAATAACAACACTTCTTGTCTTAATTGCTTTATAGTTTTCTCTATTTGATACTTCCATGATGGCATTCAATTTCTCCCATTCCTTTCCCTTACTGTCCTGTGTTTGTGTGGTAAGACTTTATTTGTTATTAATTTAGCTGCAGAGTACTATATCCTATTTACTTCTGTTATATAACAAGAATTTCTATGAAGAATTTTGATTATTGAGTTAATTTCTTTTATCAGACTTCTAACATTTTGGATCTTATTGACTTTCTGTAGTCTATTTCTTTCATTGATCTTAATATGTCTAGCCAGCTCTATTAAATCAAGAAGCTCTTCCCTTAGATCATTTTCTTCTTAACAAATCACATTCTTTGTTCTCCATTTCCTGTGGGCATTCAACAGAAAATTCCAGAATGTCTTCCTGTGCCATTCTCTTTAGCTTCATCCTGCGTCATCCATTGCTCTTTCATATGAGAACTCACTGGCCTATTACTGAACAACATTGATTGTGTCAGCGTTGTCATGGTTTTCTGTTCCTCCCCTTGCTGTGCAACTCCAGATGAACTTTTGAACTTATTTCCTACTGAAGGCTACAAAAGTATCTTCATATGGCAACTGATCAGATGTTTCCCTCTCCACTGGTTTCTCTTTATTTTGAGAATTCATTAGTCTATCATGCTGTGGTGTTATCAGAGTTAGATTTTGTACACTAAGTTCTTTACTTTGCAAGTAATTCATAACTTCAATTTCTATTTCTTTAACTTTACCATTACTAATTCTTTTTTCTCCTTTCCCCCTTTATTTTCTTATTTTTGTATTGCAAAATTTACCATATCTGGATGCCTTTGCCTGTTTTCTCTTCAGATATCTTTGGTGCTGCTCTTTTTGTATGGATTAGTTTTGCTTTCTCCTTTGTATAAATATTGCATCATATTAAATCTCTTTTTCTTTCCAGTGTGCATATTTCTTCTTCAGATGTCTCCCTCGCTTCCTGTTTCTCTTAATTGGGGGACTCATTGTTCCATTATTCTGCAACATAACCTGTGTTAAACTTTCTACACTAAATCCTTCACTTCACAGGTATTCCATAACTTCAGCTTCTATTTTTTAACTTCTACTTTAGCAATCTTCTGTTCTAAGTTCCTCCTTTGTGATCTTATTTTTTGCATTGTGAAATTTTCCATATCTGGGTGACTTTACATATATTTTTCATAGAATATCTTTGGAGCTGCTTTTTTGTATTGGTTAATCTGGCCTCATCCTTTGTATAAATATAGCACCATATCAGCTCTCTCTATACCATGTCCATGTTTCTTTTTTATATCTTTCAAAAATCTCTAGATTTTGTCCTTTATATTTTTGCACTTTCTGAGTCACTTCTTTTTCCAAGCAGCCCAATGGTCTACATACTGTTTTTCATGAATCTGTTGTATTAATCAAGACAAATTTATATTTGAAGCTTATGGCTGTTTTTCTTCTGCAATTATTTTTTTTTTCTAATTTCTCTCAATCTTTTTGTATATCTTCTATCTGGAAATTCTGGGATTCCTGTGTAATAGTAACAATACATCATTTCTTTATTATCATCAATAGTTCACTCTGTCATCTTCATGGCTCTTTTTTGGGCTGTCAGTTTTTGTGATTTTTGTGGACTAATACTTCCTTCTACAATGGGGGGGGGGCATCTCCCCCGAGCCTGGTCTAACTCCATTGTAGGAATGCTCCTGTGTCTTGAGGATTCTACACTGTCATTTTTCCAGTCTTGCACCAGTGTGCCTACCAGGATTGGACACTTTTTTTATCCTGGGACCTGTGCACTCAACTGTCTTTTTTGTTTTTAACCTACTTCTGTCCATAATATATACTATATAAAACACTGTCTATAGATCAGTGTTGTGTTGGTGATATTTTGTCAAAACAGGATCCACCTCTTGAACTACTCACCAAGACTTGAGGATGAATTCATTTCTAACAATAAATTAATTTCCAACAATACTATACTTTTTTTTGCAGATTTTATCGTCTGTCCATTTAGACCCCGATCATCTCTCTATTTGGACTCAAAGTTTCACTGTGAAATGTGTGATGTTAATAAAGACGTTAAAAAAGACTATCCTTAAAGGTAGATAAAGTAGTAGCTTGACTTGTAGTGTTAACTAATCCCATAAGCAAGGAATACATTGAGTTAGGAACCTATCCCTCCGGAGAGTCTTGTTTACTTATTGGTTTAGATTTGGATCCCAAGTATGGAAGTTTGTAAAGCCTGGGGTTTTGAGAAGAAATATGAGGTCAAATAGAATGAGATCTTTAATGGCTTTAAAAGTGAGATAAAGTCATCTTAGAGCACCTGCTAGGCTACTGAATATAAGGAGACTCTTGCTCATTTATCTGGATAGTTGAAATATTTAAAATCTTTAAATTTTCTTGAGTAGAAATTCTTGGCACCTTTTCAGTTGAGCAGCATGCTTGGATATGTACACATCAAAGGGGGCATTGTGTGCAATGATGGACCTGATAAGGAAAGAGCACAATGGTAGCATGACTTTTCTGCATCTTGAAGATATTGCCTTGGAAATTAACTGGACCAAATAGAAGGATTTCCTGATGATTAAATGAAAGGCAGTTATCCATATAAATATCCAGGTCTGAAAAGGAATACTGTTTAAAAATGTATGATGTGGGAGCTGCTTCTTTGCCAGGTGCTAATACTCTATACAAGTTTGCATTTAGCTTTAGATTGCTTTCCATATATCAGGTGTATGCATAGTCTCTATGCATAACAGCATAAAAGTGCCCAGCTTGTAGTCATCAGCAAACGTGATCAACCACCCTTCTGGAGTATCTGCTTGGATGTTAGCAAAATAAACACCAAACAGGAGAGGGCCCAGCATATATCTCTGCAGAGGATAAATAAAAATAAACAAATACATAAATAAACAAATACAGCATGCTGTATGTCTGTTTGTAGTATTTGATTATGCGTTTTGGTGCTGTGTTTAGTTTTAAATACTGTAATAAATTAGAATTTGAGAAAAAGAATTTAAGAAAGAAGGGGGTTCTCTTCAAGGTTCTTACTAATGCTAAAAGGAAAGTTCAGAAAAGAGCATTCACTACAAAAACATCTGAATGATGGTGATACTTCCTCTTGACTTGGACTGCATTTATGTTGACTATTGGCATGTAGGATTTGTTTGTTTGCATCTTTTGGCTTTTCCCGGTTAGGGGTCGCCACAGCGGAACTCCAGTCCGCTAATGATTGGTAGTGGATTTTTACGTACCGGGTTACCAGCCCTGATGCACAACCTTCAACGAAGACATGCCCCATTCATGTATGCCTCCACACAGAAGATGCTCTAGCTGAGAATCTAATGGGACAACGTCTTGCTATGAGGCGACAACGCTACCGCAGCACCACCCCTGCAGTAACCATTCATATATATTTTCTCATCTACAACGCTGACTGACAGACAAGTCTTCATTTTTTTTATTTATTTTTTTTTTTGTGGGACTCCTATTCTCAGTTCAGTTCCTTACTGCTTTGCCTTTATGCTGTACCCAAAGTGCTTGCCAAAGGCCTGGTTCCAGATTTGTGGAAGTTCATGTTTACCCTTGTTGGCATAACTATCTGATTTAGATAGACATTCTCCACAGCTTACACTGCACAATTCAACAAACTCTGCAGTGATTTTACAAGTCAGATATCAGTCTTACTCCAAAAGAAATTAGTTCTACTGGCTGCATTTCCAGACCAAAACATTTCAAAGGTCTATACTGGTCATCAAATCTTCCATTAAAAAGACCTACCATGGTACAGTGAGCTGCTGCTGCTGATGGGTTTCTTTCTACAACTCCAAAAAGAAAAAAAACCTGCAAAGATGTTTCTCAAGGTCCGTGTTGCATGCTCTATTCTCATAGTTTCCAGAGCCAGATTAAACATGAGGAAGGTAAAGGGATACTAGCAATGTCCTCTGTAAATGCTGAACTTACCTAACCTGCAAAGGTCTAGTAACCTTATGTTTTAAATTTTAACTCTATAAGTGTTTATTACATAATGTATTATTCTTCCATAAAGGCTTAATGGTTCTGCTTGAATCCTTTGTTTATTCTTTGTAACTTGTAACTTCTAACTTGCAATATCTTGGAGCTTTTCTCCCCAGGCCTTCACTGGAAAAGGGCTCTTTATGGCCCAGTGGACTTCCCTGGTCATCAAACTTAAATAAATAAATAAATAAATAAATAAAATCCTTTGGAATCAAATTTCCTGGCATTTGGAGCATGCTGACACATTAATTTAGCCCCTGAAAGTACATTTGAGTGGTGGCATAAATGAACTGATATCAGGCAGGGACTGCCTTTTGTTCCACTGGTCACAAATAAGAAACAAATGACAAGGGGGTTGGGAGGTTGGCATAATGGTTAAGGTGTTCACCTTACAAACAGAAGGTGCAGGGTTTGAGTCTCACATGGGGTAGTTGGCTAGGCTTAAAATGGTCCACAAGGGCAGTTAGCCTAGTACCAGCCTATGAACCTATGAACCTATAAAGACCATGGCTTAGGTTTGGGAAGCCCATCTCCAGAATCTCAAATTACAGGAAATTTGGTCTCCATTTAAGAGGAAACAGTACAACTACTTCACAGAGATACTTGACTTTAATTTTACGTGACTTTGTTTTATTTGATTTTGTTAACTGAGTAGAATGATAATCATTATGGACCATTTCCAGGTGCAGCACAGGGTACAGATTAGTTATTCATGTAGCTCAGACGGACTTCAGGTGCAGCACAGGGTACAGATTAGTTATTCATGTAGCCAGACAGACTTCAGGTGCAGCACAGGGTACAGATTAGTTATTCATGTAGCTCAGACGGACTTCAGGTGCAGCACAGGGTACAGATTAGTTATTCATGTAGCTCAGACAGACTTCAGGTGCAGCACAGGGTACAGATTAGTTATTCATGTAGCTCAGATGGACTTCAGGTGCAGCACAGGGTACAGATTAATTATTCATGTAGCTCAGACGGACTTCAGGTGCAGCACAGGGTACAGATTAGTTATTCATGTAGCTCAGACGGACTTCAGGTGCAGCACAGGGTACAGATTAGTTATTCATGTAGCTCAGACGGACTTCAGGTGCAGCACAGGGTACAGATTAGTTATTCATGTAGCTCAGACGGACTTCAGGTGCAGCACAGGGTACAGATTAGTTATTCATGTAGCTCAGACAGACTTCAGGTGCAGCACAGGGTACAGATTAGTTATTCATGTAGCTCAGACGGACTTCAGGTGTAGCACAGGGTACAGATTAGTTATTCATGTAGCTCAGACGGACTTCAGGTGCAGCACAGGGTACAGATTAGTTATTCATGTAGCTCAGACAGACTTCAGGTGCAGCACAGGGTACAGATTAGTTATTCATGTAGCTCAGACAGACTTCAGGTGCAGCACAGGGTACAGATTAGTTATTCATGTAGCTCAGACGGACTTCAGGTGCAGCACAGGGTACAGATTAATTATTCATGTAGCTCAGACGGACTTCAGGTGCAGCACAGGGTACAGATTAGTTATTCATGTAGCTCAGACGGACTTCAGGTGCAGCACAGGGTACAGATTAATTATTCATGTAGCTCAGATGGACTTCAGGTGCAGCACAGGGTACAGATTAATTATTCATGTAGCTCAGACGGACTTCAGATCAGTCTTGATACCAGGGATACTGTAAGGCTATCACAAGCAATGCTACACTGATGTACATCTGCACATGGAAAGAAAACTCCTTTGTGTGACTCAGTGAACATTTTTATATAATGCATAGTTATGGACATATAAACTTTTATTTGCAGTTAACTTGTGAGAAATTCTCCTTCTCCTTACACCCCTGGGATCACTTCATTGGCTCTGCTTGACAGAGGAACAGTTAATTAATCAATGGGGTGGCGAAAGCCGACACACACTGGCTAGGCTTATACATGCCCTCGGGCAGATAGCCTAGTACCTACCTATGAACCTATGATAAGGGCTATAATGAGACAATGAAGCTACCATATTTACAGCATTTCAGTGCTAGCACTTTTCCACTGACTTTCAAAGCATCCTGAAAAGCATAGCAAAGTTCAGTATTTGGTCTGCAGATCATTTGCCGACTTTCACTATCCTGTGTACCATTTCACCACTGTGTGGGATATTATTCCCCAGTGTTTTGCAGTAGAGCTGCCCCCCATATCTGTGATCGAAACATAAAATGCTTGAACTGTACCTTTAACAACAGGTACTCTACTTTTATACAGTCCTTGGTGAAATGCCTCTTCTCTACAGCCAATGCTCTAGGCTTCCATGTCTGTCTTCTCACTCTCAGACTTCCCTGGATCTCCTCTTCTCACTATGGTCATCCAGTCTCCCTGCTGTATACAACTTTTATTGAAACCTTACTTAAAAGCTAGTGATTATTTTAAGTTTCACATTAAACAAGGATTTATCCCATATGAAAAATGTATACAGAAAACACCATTACATTGCATTAAAACAGCCCTTCATATACTTCATTGTGAGAACCACCACATATACATACATACATATTTACACACAACACACACACACACACACACATGTGTGTTGTGTGAGTGTATGTGTATATGATATATATATATGGTTTCACTTCATAATCTCGAATTCCTGAAATCTCAAATTTCAGCATTTCAAGACCATAAAGCCAAAACTGTACAAAACCGAAACCATAAACCCGAACACACAGCATACACCACACACAAACCACAACACCTACACCACAAAACAGATAAACACAAAAAAAAGCACCAAACAGGCAAATACCTACAATACACAAAAGCAGGGGGGTAAGCACTTACACATCCCCTACTTATATATACTAACTCCGAGATCGTACAAACAGTAATAGACAGAACACTCACTGTGAAGACTGGTAGAGAAGGGGTGAAGGCTGCCAGCCTAGTCAAATAGAATTTGATACATAATTCTGGCATTTGTAAATATAAATATAAAATACAGGCTTGTTTCTTAAATTAAAGAAAACACTGTAAAATGTGAACTTCAAGACTGTAGCATCTGCTGTAAGGAAAACTAAGCCAAGCATTTCAAATTTTCTTTGAAATTAAAATTATGTTTTGTATGTCCTTTGAAGTTAGAATTTGGAGTTGATGAGTCTGGAGTAAGCATCCTGCCTATTGTTTTAAGGCTAAAGTTAATGACCAGAATTTACATGTGGAATGTCCTTTATTGCTCTAAGTGTAAAAGAATGTAAATGCAGTTAATGTGTAGCCTAGGAACTTTAGGAAGGGTGAAAAAGATGATGTAATGTGTATACTGGGAAAACCTAAGTGTCAAAATGATGTAATCTGGGAGGGCGCAGCAGAAATGTGTTAGTAATTTTAAAGAGTATTGCTGAGAGAGAGACTGTAAGCATTTTGGTCTTTGACTATCTAACTCAACCCTGCCTTGCTCTATGTAAGTAAGTTACTTTAGAAGTATGTTTTCTTGTAGGAATAGCTAGGACTATAAAGATTAGACTAAGTGTTTTTCTGTTATGTCAGAACTGTACTAAGGAATTATTTTAAGTTTCTGTGTGATCCCTGAACTCTTGAGTAACATTGTGGTGTAGTAGTATTGTCTTGTGTTTTAATTATTTATTATTAAATATTTTAAAACCTTTTACTCTGGCTGGTTTGTGTAGAGACAAGTTAAGTTCTAGAGTACATTGCATATTTATAGAGTTTATTGTACAAGGCCACTCTAATAAGCCTTAGACTGTTTAGTCACACTTACCAATTAGATAATAATATTGCACAGTAATAATTGGACACTCTTTTAAGGGACTTTGGGTAGCTGATAATTATTAGCTGGTGGTGGCAGTAATTACTACTGTATCGTCTGGGTAAAGGGGCACAGCAGGAGAATCTGTGTCAGCCTTTCCCAGGAGTTTCTGTGAAGTTTTATAAATACTTATCTCAAAGTGTGTGTATGTGTCAGCTACTTGGGCAGGGACACAAAGCACTGGTTGGACAGAGAGGGTACTGGAGGTTAGCTTGCCAGCTAGGCTAAGATCTGGACCCTATAGCTGTGCCAGTGGTGAGTCTTATTGGAGACCTGGGGAGCAAGGGAGCGACCATCCCCAGACTGAGTGTGATCTCTGTGTGCACTTAAGGGAAATTGTACTTTACTGTGTGTATATGTTATCCTTTCTTCTCTTATGAGACGCCCTCCCTGGTGTTCATGGTGAGGATTGAGGCTCCTTGATTGCTGGGCCAGGGTGAGGGCATCACACTCACACCCAAACATTCCACAGTCGCTCGCACACACACACACACACACACACACACACACACACACCCCAACACATCCAACAATTACACACTCATACATTAACCTACCTACCCAAACCCACACATACAACTTAAAAACAATCTAACACACACTCAAACTCCCCCCCAAACCCTTAAAAAGCAGTCACTTACCTTACACTCCACACAAATCCATACACCACATCAAACTACATCCAACATAAACAGCGCACGTCAATTATGCACTTTCCACATTTTGAAATTTGGC
>NC_056750.1:111833154-111855229 GCF_019279795.1 Protopterus annectens | reverse complement strand
GAAACAAATAATATCAAATGAGTAGAGTTCCAAGAGAGCATGGAGTTGTGTTATTTTATTATTAATGCTACGTGTGTTGAGGTGAGCTATTAAGAGTGAGTTGGGAGGTTTTTTAAGTAAGTGAATGGCAGAGGAGCTTGGGTTGATGAGTTGAGTGGTGGTGGAGGTGTTTGGACCAGGGTTTGGATGAATATCTCCATCCTTTAGGGAGAGGAGTAGTGTTAATATCTAGTATTAGTATATTTACGGAGAAGAGATGGATATCTTCTGGTATGAGAGAAGTTATATTTAATGTATGCTGTCCTATGGTATTTAGGTAGTAGATAGCTGGGTGTGGATGTAATGTTGAAATGGTCAGTGTGAGAGGCTAGTGAAGAAGAGTTAGATTGTTTAGTAGGGTATAGAAAGTTTGCATATACTAGGTGTTCATAGAAGGTTAGCAGGTATGCTAGAGTTAAAGGAGGAAGTAGTGTGAGTATGAGTAACCTCTGTAAGTGGACTATGGTGGAGGGTTTATTCATTGACATGGTAGATATAAATTATTACTATAGGTACAGAGGTAAAGTTGGTGTGGTCAGGAAAGGTAAAAGGGAGAGGTGGGAGAGATAGGAAGTGTTGGGGAAAAAATAGCGGGAAAATAGACAAGATCGTTTAATGGAAATGTGATTGTGATAGTTGGAATGGAGAAGGGGTGTTGTGGTTTGATAGGTATAAGGGTAGGACCTCTGGGGGTGGGTGGGAATTGGGGGTAGGGTAGGGGAGCAGAGTGAGCCCGCAGGACGAACGGGGTGGGTTAGAGCAAGTAAAAAATGAGATCCCAGAGACCATCAGAAAGCTACAGATTGTAGAGGAGCTCTAGGTAATTCAGTTGAGTGGGGAACACTATTACAATAGTTAGTTAACAGGAGATAGTTGAGAGGGGAAAGGGAAAATAGCTAAGGTAGTAATAGAAAAGAGGAGAAAAAAGAAGAGAAAATAATAAGTAATGAGGAATATAATACTAGAGAAGAGAATAAGAAGCCAAGTTTAGGGTGCCACCTAGTGGACAACAGCTTGATTACAGCAAGCTGGCAAAGTAGAAATAAAGAAGAAAAAGTAAGTCAATTAATAGAACCAAGGAGAGAAGGGTTAATAGTTAGGGTGAGAGCTGGAACTGGCTGCTGGGAACCTGGCTCAGGAGGGAGACTTAAAACATACACTACTTGTTCTTATGTCATAAAGAACAATTCTGTACACAGTTTTGTCAGGGGGTCAAACGTATTTTCTTTACTCCTTTATAGGGAGGAACTTAGAGCACAGGACAAATGTTTCTTAGGGATGCAGATGAGATGGTGGGACTTATTTGATGGGAGTCCTTATTGACCAGGCAGGTAGGTTCTCAAATTCTTAATGCAGGGAGGAGGTTGAGAGCTATGAAGGTTAGAGAAAGAAAATAACAGTTAGGTGAATGGCCAGCAGTAATGTCAGAATAGAGCTTACACAGTTAAGAAAGAATGCAGACAATTACATTGTTAAAAAGCACCTTTAACACATACATGTACTTAAGTGGCAATAATGTACTCAGTAATACAACAGCAGCTAGTTTCAAAAGGAAACACTAGAGAAAGTTTAAAACAGCAGAAAAATAGCAGTGAGACACTTAAAAAAACCAAACATTTAAAACAGCAGAAAAATCAGCAAGGAGGCTCTAAACAATATCTTAAAGTTAGCAGAGCAGTTATTTAAGCACTGTTTGGCGAGAAAACCAGAACAAGCAGAAGAGATAGCTTAAAAACAGCAAAAAATACCAGTAAATACTTGAACAGTGAAACTAACAAAAACCTTATAAACAAAGAGAAAAGGAAAGAGGAGTGATAAGTCAAAGATCAGCGCTGGTACTGTTTTTTTAGTTGAGTCTAGAATAGAAGCTATTAAAAAACTAGCATTGCATAAAAATATTGCATGATAACTATAAAAATCAGAGGTAGTTAGAAAATATTTAGGAGAGAGACTGTAAAGGCAATGTGCAAAGAAATAGAATTATATTGTATGGGGCCCCAAGTATGCAACTAAGTCCAGAAGGTTTAAGATTTTTGTTTCTAAGTATTTGCATATTTATTTTATACGCCAAACAGATTGAGAATTTCCTCAGGAAGATAGCAAATGCTAGGGTGTAAAGAAGTAAGTGAGAATACTTTTGGGAATGTAACAAGTTGGCAGAATTTAAAAATTCCCTGTTTTTAATTTCTCCAAATCTTTAGGGTTTCTAATACCATGACAGGAATGGACCCCATTCCTAAGTCAAAGTATGATTAGAGGTCACGAAATTAGTATGATTAGATGTCACAAAATTAGCATTGTTTCCATCTTTGATGTCAGCCAAAAGTACTCTTCACAGCACTTGCGATGTGCCCAGTAGTGAAGACTCCTGCAATACATACAGTGATACATGTATTGGTAGCATTGTAGATTCTTTTTCATAAGACCGGCTGCTCCTACTACTACTAGAACTGTCTGGGTATCTTTCTTCCACATCGCACTCATTTCTGCCTGCAAATCCTAATATGTTATGACTTTGTGTCTCTCTGTACACAAGACACTGCAGTCACTGGGTGTGGTGCTTTCAATGATCAGTGCTGCCTTTGTCTTCTTTTCATGAACCACTATATGCATTCTTCTAGCATCTATCTTTTGAACTGTTGGTATTGGATGATCCCATGAGATGTAGACTTCATAATTTTCTATGATTCTTTGTGGCTCATGCTTCCAGTGTTTTTCAGCCACTTCAATACCATAATGTTTGCACAATCCCCAGTGCAACAGTCTTGCCATAATATTATGCCTTTCAGAATACAGTTCTTCTGCCATTAGTATGTTGCAACCAGCAACAAGGTGTGCAACTGTTTCCAATTCAGTTTTACAAAACCTACATTTGTCTGTTTCTCCCACATGTTCAATGGACTTTGTAAACCAAAGTGTACACAGCTCACTATCTTGGTCCGCCAATATTAACCTTTCATCTCTTGGTTTGAATTCACCTCTCCTTAACTATTCCTGTGTTCATTCCTGATCAACATGAGGTTCTTCTAGAAGTTTTCTATACTTGCAACTATATTTATGCATTTTCCACATTTCTTGCTTTCTGGTCCTTCACCTTATATTATTTTTTTTGTTTTTTTTTTTGTTTTGTTTTTTTTTGTTTTTTCGCACATTTAGTTGCTACCTGATTTTTATCTACTTCTGGTTTGATTTCCATTCCTGCTTGATATCGATACGCTTCTGCTAGATTAAGCAGAGAAGTCATCTTAGATTTATTCTCCTCATGTTTCAAAACTTTCACTATGTTTGGGTCTTGTGAGGTAGCGGATGTGAACTGCAGATCTATATATGTAATCAATTTAAAGGAGGCCCATCTCTCGTTCGGAACAGGGAATATAAAATAAAACATAAAATAAATAAAATCATTTGGTGAGCATGAAGCTTCCTTCTTGTTTTCCTATCTAATCTATCCAACTCATTTTGGGGCCAGTCAATCAATCCGAAACTGTAAGTCAGGACAGGAAGAGTAAATTGGTTTATAGCTTGGATTTTGTTCCTAGATGTCAACACTGTTTTCAGGATTAAGTCTTATAAAGTATTCCTTACTATGTTTTATTCACATTTGTTCGTATTTTATTGTTGATCCTTCATCAGTTCCCAAATATTTATACACTCCTCCTTGCTCAAGTTCTTTTATATCACATTCTTGTCCCAAACTGATGTTTTCCTCGTGTTGCAGTGTTCCTACTTTAAAAAGTTGCTTTTGCACATTTATCAAGACCAAATGACATTCTTATATCTGAAAAAGTTTTGACAACTTGCAGTTGTGCTTTCAGTTTCTCATCTGAGGAGTTATACAGTTTTAAATAGTCGACAAAGAGAAGATGAGAAGTCTTTACACGTTGTTGTTTTGTAGCAGCCAAATTATAGCCATGGCCTAAGCTGTTAAGTAGACAGGTTAAGGACAAGGCAGAATAGCAGAGGTGACAAAGTCACCCTGGAATATCCCTCTTTGAATTTTTATTCCTGGGTAATAATTTGTCCTTTATCATGGCTTAATTGCAAAGTGGTCTGCCACTGTTTCATGGTCACTATAATGCAGTCTATCAGTGTAGAGGATATCTACATTTTTAAGCACACTTTTATCCATGAATGTGGGATACTGTCAAATGCATTTTTTGTAGTCAATCCATGCCATACTTAGATTCTTCCCCCTTTTACAGTTCTCCAGTATGACTTTATTTAACAAATGATCCTTTGTTCCATATAACTTTCTTTTATTGCCTTTTTGTTCTACTGCCATAATTTAATTGAGTTTTCTTCTAAATAAGACTTTAAACTCTGTCGGCATCCATTCCTGTGTTTAGTTTATACATAGTCAGAAGGCAAGTTATTGGTTTATAATTTTTAGGGTAGTTTGCAGGTTCACTTTTAAGTAGCAACATTGTTTTTCCTGTTGTTAGCCAGGTTGGTGTCTGTTCTGAGTGCGCATATAAAATAGTTCTTACTCATGGCTAAATCTTCATGCAAAGATGTTAATACTTTCAGCCAAAAGTTAGGTACTGGATCTCCCCTTCCTTTCCCTCACTACCTTGTGTTCTTGTGGTAAAACTTTTATCAGTTATTAATTTAGCTGCACAGTAATGTATCCTGTTTACTTCTGTTATATCACATGGACCTCTATGAACAGTCCTAATTACTGCGTTGATTTGTTTTATTAGACTTCTGACATTTTGGGTTTTATTAACCTTCTACAGTCTATTTCTTTCATTGATCTTAATATAGCTGTCCATGTCTAATAAATCAAGCAACTATTCTTCTAGCTCATTTTCTTCCAAACTGAGGGTACATCCCTTGTTTTCCAATTCCTGTGGGCATTCTATAGAAGGTTCTATAGCATCTTCCTGTGGCACATTTAATTTCATCCTGTGCCATCTGTTGCTCTGTCATATGGGAACTCACTGGCCTATCACTCCTCAACACTGACTGCATCAGAGTTTCCCCAGTTTCTTGTTCCTTCCCTTGCTGTGTAGCTTCAAGTGAACATTTATACTTGTTTCCTGTGGAAGGCTCCAAAATATCTTCATATGGCACCTGACCAATTGCTTCCTATTCCACTGGTTTCCCCTTAATTTGGATATCCATTGCTCTATCCTGTTGTGGTGCTTTCTGAATTAGATTTTCTACAATGAATCATTCATTTTGCAGGTGCTCCATAACCTCAGTTTCTATTTCTTTAACTTCTCCATTACTGATCTCCTTTTCTACTTTTCCTCCGTCTTCTTATTTTTTTGTATTGTAATGTTTTCCATGTCTGGATTCCTTTGCCTGTATTTCTCTTCAAATATCTTTGGTGCTGCTCTTTTTATATTGGTTAGTTTTGCTTTCTATTTTAAATAATTACACCATATTAAATCTCTTTCTTTCCCACGTCCATATTTCTTCTTCAGATATTTCTTGATCTTCCTGCTTCTCCATACTTTGTGGACTCACTCCATCATGCTGTGATGTAACCTGTGTTAGACCTACACCAAATCCTTCACTTCGCAGGCACTCCATAACTTCAGCTTCTATTTTTTTTTAACTTCTACTTCACTAATTTTCTTTTCTACGTTCCATCTTTGTAATATTTTGTTTTTATTGTGAAATTTTCCATAACCGGGTGCCTTTGCCTGTATTTCTCTTCAAATATCTTTGGGTTTGCCTTTTTTATATTGATTAATTTGGCTTTCTCCTTTGCATACATATTGCACTATATCAAATCTCTTTCTTTCCCATGTCCATATTTCTTTTTTATACTTTTCAGATATCTCTTGGCTTTGTTGTTTATATTTTTGCACTCAGTTGCTTCTTTTTCCAAACAGGTCAAAGTTTCTTGATCTATATACTGTTTTACAGAAGCCTGTTACATTAACTAACACAAATTTGCATTTAAAGCTTCTGACAGTTTTTCTTGTGGAAGTATTTTTCTTTCCTCTAATTTCTCTCAATCGTTTTGTATATCTTGTGTCTGGAAATTCTGGTTTTTTTCCATAATAGTACCAGTAATAATTTCTTTCTTATCCTCAGTAGTCCACCTGGCTCTTTGGTCTTCTTTCTAGAACAGCGGGGCCATCCTTCCCCTGGGCCTTTCCTAACCCTATTGTAGGAATGCTTCCGTATTTTGAGGATTCTACACTGTCATCTTTTCCAGTCCTGGCACCAGTGTGCCTACCAGAATTGGGCACTTTTTTATCCTGGGTCTTGTGCACCCACCTCTCTTTTGTTTTTAGCCTACTTCTGTCCATGAAATATGCTATACAAATACAGTCCACATATCAGTATCGTCTTGGTGAGATTTTGTGAAAACAAGGTCCACCTCATGAAGATACTCACTAAGACTTTAGGATGAATTCAGTTTCAGCAATACCACCCCTTGCTTGCTGACTTCTCTCTCCATTCGGACCTCAAATTTTCTTACAGAGTACTTTCAGAAATGTTAGGGGAGAAAATAGTTGTAACTAAGGAAATGATCCTTTTGAGCTGGGATATAGAATCCAAATTGTGCAGACAGAAGGCCTTATTAAGTTTAATGCTATTGGTTGTCAGAAGAAGCAATGACTAAACAATGGAAGTCAAAATCTAAATCACCGTAGGTGAAGTACTGGATATTACAAAGGAGATAATATTAACTGAAAGTGGAGGTGGGATACTTACAAAAAGAGAAAGAACTAATTACATAGAAAAAAATGGAATTTGCAGAATAACATCCAGGAGGAGGAGGGAGATTTAAGGGAAGGTAGGAGTTGAGCAATTTATGAAATGTTTGAGTGGATAATCGTTAGATAAGTCATATGTATAATGCAGAAAAATAATTAGTAAACCAATCCACAGCAGCATTTTATTAATGTACATGTACCCACATCATTATTAAATATTCACATTTTAAACAAAGGTGTATATAAAAACACACATTGCCAGAATTAAGCACTTAATTCCATCTTCAGACTTTGCTACAGTAATACAGGTACTACCTACTTTTCTGTCAGGATTATTTCATTAGTTAACCAGGTAAGTGATCTAATCCTTCTTTGAACCTTATCAGTCACAGCCCAGGCCAGAATGGGAAGGCCTTACTGCAACATGTTAAACAACAACTGTATCTCAGCCATATTAACTGGTGCAGTCTTCTGCTGCCAGGGTGCTGACTGGTGTGCAATGTATGTGAAGACTCACAAAATCTGTTCTGCAAGATTCTGACGGGCTGCAAGACGTGGTGAGGCTGCTTCTTAAAGTTACCCATCATGCACTAAATTATTTTGAGTCTTTGTTACCTACAGGAGCTCCTGTCACACACTAGGAGTCACCTGATGGCTCAATCAGGTGAAGGACTGCTGTTCCCTGGAAATGCCCTGAGACTTTACTCTACTGGAACAGGCTAACTTCCTCAGTACAGGTATACAACAGCAAACTTGCTTTTCTTATGTCCATCAAATATCTCTAGTAATGGAATTTAACAAAAACTATTAATAAATCTTTCTTGTTAACTATATTACTTGTGGAATCCTGTTTTATTCAGTCTTGAGTTTTATGAGTTGCAGTCTGGTCAGCCTGGTTTAATTTATGCTTTTAAGGTGTGTATTCCTGATCACCTTAAATATTAAAGGCTGTATGCATAAAGTGGTACTTACATGAGAAGAGAGGGTTAATGCATGTTGGCAAGTGATTCTGTTGGAAATGAACACTAGAACAAAGTTCTAATCACTGATCTGCTTGTGTTACACTTACACTGGGTGTCAAAGAACTTTGAGAAAGGGGTGTCAGGATTAGAAGTTAATGAGATTGTGTAGGTAGATTAAAGTAAAACAGAATATAAATGGGAGAACATTAATGGGGCCTGAAGGGACAGCTAAGGAGCAATGAGTTTGAGGCCATCCCTCTTGGAATTGCCTTTGGCAGTGCTGACTTTGGTAAAAGTATGTAACATGCTCATTACCAAACATTAAATGCTTAATTAATACAATACTAGAACATGTAAGTATGTAACATGCTCATTACCAAATAAAGAAGTTATGTACTCACCATAACATTCCATCTGAGTAGGTACTTCATTTGTCTGCAACCTGTGGGTATCGGATCTGACTTCGGATCCGAGCCGGCAGCTTTACTAGCTAAAAGATCCGAGCTCCTAGCTCCTCCCCTTTACCCATAACCTCCCTGCTACATGCTGCCCTTCCTCAGATCGAGTTTGCTTAATCCAACAAGCTAATGCACTCGACAGAGGACTAAATAAGCCTAACCTCATAAAACAATCTGAAAACATGATCAGGAATCGCGATAATGGTTAGAGGGGCATGGAGGGGGGGGTCGGTTGCAGACAAATGAAGTACCTACTCAGATGGAACGTTTTGGTGAGTACATAACTTCTTTATCTGAAGTAGTTACTTCATTTGTTCTGCAACCTGTGGGACAGAGTCCCCAGCTACCTAAAAACCTTGGGCGGCCCTTAAGGAAGGATATTCCGAAGCACCACAGAGCCAAAGGAAGCCCTACTCCTGGATATCATATCCAATTTATAATGAGAAATGAATGTATGGGAGGAGGACCAAGTAGCTGCTGAACATATGTCGTCCAGAGGAACCCTAGACCAGAAGGCTGCTGATGTGGCTATGGATCAGGTTGAGTGGACATGGACTCCGATTGGAGCAGTTTTACCTGAGGCTACATACGCATGAATGATGCACTGTGGAATCCAATTTGCTAAGGTAACTTTGGAAATGGCTTTACCCATGGCAGATTTGGCAAAGGACACAAACAACTGATCAGCCTTGCGAGTATCCTTAGTCCTGTGCAAGTAAAAACGTAGTTGTCTATGTACATCTAATTTGTGTAATTTGTATTCCCCTTGGTTCTGAAAATTGGGGAAGAACACCGGTAAATTAATCGACTGATTAATATTTGATTCTGAAGCCATTTTTGGTAAAAAGGAAGGGTTAGTCCTGAGAGGCACTCTATCCTTATGGAAAATTAGATAAGGAGGTTTCATGCAAGGGCTTGAAGTTTCGAAACCCTCCTGGATGAAGTAATTGCAACTAGAAAGGCTGTTTTCCATGATATTTTCTACTGTAAACTTTATGAACTTTAAAGGAACTGTGGCGGCAGGCTCAAAAGGTGGGCTTGTCAATGCTTGCAAAACTAGAGTAAAGTCCTATGGTGGGACTGCAGTCTTAACTGGTGGTTTCAAAAGAGAAATGCCTTTCAAGAATGTTTTGCATATCTTAGCAGAAGCTAGAGATCCCAGTCCATCCCCCACATGAAAATGGGAAATGGCTGCCAATTGTACTTTAACTGTAGATGCACTTGCTCCTTGATGAAAAATATGTGACAGAAAATCAAGAATCGTCGGAATAGGAACGGTAAAGGGGTCTAAGCCCTTGTCCTTAGCCCAGATAGAAAAACGCTTCCATTTACTACTGTAAATTTTTCTGGTAACAGGCTTGTGAGCCGCTACCAGAATGGCCTTTACTGGTGACGAGATGCCGGGAGTCCTTGCCATCAGTGGAACTGGATCAACCAAGCCGCTATCTTGAGGTTTACCAGGTTCGGGGGTTGCAATCCTGCAGGATGTGAAATCAGAACCGGAATGGGATCCAAGATCCATGGAGAAACTACACTGAGACCGCAGATATGGGAACCAGATCTGGCGAGGCCAGAATGGGGCTATGAGGATAATTTTGCTCCCCAACTGACGTGCTTTCTGAATGAATTTCATCATAAGAGGAAGGGGGGGGTAAGCGTAGAGGAGACCGGGTGGCCAAGCATGAACTAGAGCATCTCTGGGGCTCTCCCCTGGTGGGGGAAGTATCATGAAAAACTCGCTGCACTTTGTGTTTGACGGAGAGGCGAAAAGATCGCAGCAAGGAAGACCCCATTTGAGGAAGATCTGTTTCGCAACTGACGGTTTGAGAGACCACTCGTACTGTGTGAGGATCACACGACTCAGCTTGTCCGCCAGAATGTTGGACCGACCCGGAATGTGCGCCGCTACCAGAAAGCGGTTGGTGGATATCACCCACTCCCAAACTCTCATAGCCTCCCGACAAAGGGAATAAGACCTGGTTCCTCCCTATTTGTTTATGTATCAGACTACTGCCATGTTGTCTTTGAACCGCAATAGTCCCTAGAGGGAGAAGGCCATGGAGAGCTGCAATGCCAAAAGCACCGCCCTCATCTCTAGGACATTGATATGCAAAGCGGTCTCTAAGGGAGTCCACATGCCTTGGACGGTTCTGTCCAAACAATGCCCCCCCCACCCGAGGCGAGAAACATCCATGGTAAACGTGGCTCGAGGCGGGGGTATTACAAAGGGTCTCCCTTCTCGCAGCTCCCTTGAGTGAAGCCACCAGAGGAGGGACACCAGAGGAGGGAGTCCTTGCAAGCCCTGCTCAATGGAATAGGGGTGTTCAGTGGATGTAGTAATCGAGACCACTGGACCTGGGGGGTCCATTGCAGAATCCTCATTCATAGCCGTGCGTGTAGACAAAGACTGATTGCCGCCACCATAGACCCTAATGCTCTCAGGACTAACTCTGCTGAAGGAGCTGGGTCCTGAAGGAGGGCTAGTACCTGATAAGATAAAGTGTTCAGCCTGTCCGGAGTTAGAAGGGCCCGAGAGATGTGAGTGTCCAATTTGGCCCCTATAAATTCCAGGACTTGCACAGGGTGAAGGAAGGACTTTTGAAGGTTGACCGAGTCGCCCAAACTCTGGGCAAGAGTTGGAGCATAATCCCAGGCGACACACAGTTGATGCCTGTTGGAGGCGGTGATGAGCCAGTCGTCCAGGTATGGAAAGACCTGAATGCCCTGGAATCTCAGGTGGGCTGCAACCACTGCCATGACTTTGGTGAACACCCTGGGGGCTGAGGTGAGGCCGAATGGAAGAACCCTGAATTGATAATGACTGGCTCCCAGCCAGAAGCGGAGAAACCTCCTGGATCGTCTGTCCATCAAAATGTGGTAGTACGCATCCTTGAGGTCTATGGACCACATCCAGTCGTTCTCCCAAAGGAGGGTGTGAACTGATTGACGAGTGACCATCTGGAATTTCTCTTTGAGAATGAACAGGTTCAGGGAAGAGAGATCTAGAATCAGTCTCAAGTCCCCCGTCTTTTTTGGCACCAAAAAGAACCTGGAGTAATAGCCCAATCCGAACTCGTCTGGGGGGACGCACTCGATGGCTCTTTTTTCTAGTAGCTTCGAAATTTCTGAAGCTGCCACCTCCCTTTGACATCGGGGAGGAGCTTCATGGGAGGGGGAAGATTTAGGAAGGGGATGGAATAACCTCTGGATATGATTCAGAGCACCCATTGATCCGTCGTGATGGACTCGCAGTTTAGTAGGTGCTCCAACAAATGCCCCCGACTGTCTCCAGAGAGGGACAGTCTGGTAAGCCCTCAGGACTGTTGCACGGGTCTATCCAAGAAGGGTTCTCTAGACCCAAAATTACGCTGCCCCCCTTTGCCTCTGGGCTGGTGTCCACCTTGTCCTCCTCTGCCTCTGAAGGACGAGGGGTCCGAAGCTGTTCTATGAGACGAAAACGTAAGGGGAAGTGTTTTATCAGCATTTATGTTATTTGTGGATGTGTGTTCCTTTTGCTGTGTTTGAACATTAAATTACTTACGTTTTGGAACTGCTGGTCTCCAGTGCCTAATTTTGGATCACTTTCCAAAAAGGCAAAGATGAAGCCAAGGCCCTGATAGAGTGAGCCTTGGCCCTGTATGGAATAGTTTTGTCGTGCTGAGTAAAACAAAAGGTAAAACAGCCTTAAAGACAACCATTTCGAACTAGTTTTGCTTTGATACAGGTTGTCACTTCTTCCCTTGAGAAGAAATTAATAACTGATCCAAAGATCTGAAAGATTTTGTTCTGTTGAGACAATAACTAAGTTGGCTATGGACATCCAAGGTATGGAGTATCCTTTCGCCCTCATTTTTAGGATCAAGAAAGAAAACCAGGAGATGGACAGTTTGGTTTAAAGTAAACCTGGATACCACTTTAGGCATAAAGGAAGGTTTAGTTCTACAAGAAAACCTGTCTCTCTGGACAATGAGTTAAGGCTGACTCACTATAAGAACTTACAACTCTGACACCCTTTTTGTAAAGGTCACAGCAATCAGTAAAAATGCATTCCAAGTTAAGAACTTCAAGTCAGCCACGTTAGCTGGTATATACAGAGCAAGTGTTCGCTTCTCTAAAACAATATTAAGATCCTAAAAAGGGGCTGCCAGTTTTCTTGGATGCCTCTTATGCAAAACCCCTTTTGAAAACATTCTGACATGAGAATGCACTAAAACTGGAGGATCCATGGACAGACATACTGAACTGGCTAATAAATGAACCATGATGGAGGAGTAGGATACTAACTCACACAAATATTGTAAAACTAGGGAAACACTAGCCCCGAATGGGGCTGTTGGCATGAAATAGAAATTTTCCGTTTGCTAATATCTGATTTTCTAGTAGCAGATTTTCTTGCCTCAATTAGTACTAGGTTTATCACCTGTCCCTCTTTGCAAGGGACAGTCCCTCTCTGGGCAGTTGTGTCCTGTGGAAAAAAACCCCTAAAAAATGGCAAATGTCCTGGTATTTTAGGAAAAAAGTATTTAGTTCTCTTTAAAAGTTGCATAAAACAGTTATTTTGTATCTGAAACACCTAAATATTATAAGAAATAGCATAAGCAACTCAAATGCTACAATAAGCTTTTATTTTGACAGAAAAGTGATGTTCTGTCCTCTGCACTGGTCGTGGGTATGCTTTGTCCAGCAAAATCTCACATTTCTACAAAAAATGTCCTACTTTGGGCATTTGAAAAGGTGGTAACCCTAATTAGTACCTGCATGCTGTTTGCGTTGATTTTTGGATTTTCTACATTTAAGGTTTGGCTATTTCCATTACTTTTTGATTCTGGTTGTATTATATTACAGTAGTATTTTAAATTTTGTTTTACTGCAAAAGTTATTTTTTTCTTGGAGTCTTAAAAGTTGTCAGAATCAGTTACGACACATTCGTTTTGCAATCATTAACTGAATTGGAAGTAGATCTAGCTAATTAGTGGGAGGAGCTGAGAAACATTTTTCGTATTTAAGGTATTTACCTACATTCGTCTGCAGTTACAACAGCTCTAAGTTTAAAACTTCTATTTGACTGCACTGATTTTTGGACTTTTTTTCTACCCATCCAACCAATCTTTGTTGTGCTTTTAAACTTAGTGGCATTTTAGATGCCTATCTATACTGTAAATTAGACATTGGAAGCCCTTCCCAATGTTAAATGATTTGGGCAACGATAGCTCAAACTTATAAGGCACTCCCATTCAAATCTCAAAGCTTCAGTTAGCCTCTGTTTCATAGGTTCATAGATTGGTACTAGGCTATCGGCCCTAGGGCCTATACAATCTATAACAATTCCCTGGCTATTTCTTCCCAGAATATTTACTTCCCTGGTCCCCTGTCTAACAGGGCGACTGACGTGATCCCCGGGGTGAATTTCCTATCTCCCATCCAATTATCAAGGTTCATTTTGAAGAGGGCCAAAGAGGCGCTCAGCTTGACATGTATGGGCAGTCTGTTCCAGAGTATGGGGAGTCTCTGGGTCAGGAACCTATCCCGCCAGCATGTTTTGTTCATTGTGATGACCAGGTTTAGATCCTTGCAACGTGTGGCTCTGAGGGATTGGGATTTCTTTAAGTCATATCATTCTATTTCAATTACTGCAAACCACAATATTCAGAGTGTTAGTCTGAATTCTGTATTGTTCTTTTCTGCATTTTTCCTTGCTATGATCAAAGGCCAATAGCATCTATTTTCAACTTGGTCTGGAACCTTAGTCTTATAATATCCTTCACAGTAGCGGCAGAATTGTGAGTTGCCGCAGGATCTGAGCCTCATTTAATTTCTACTGCATTTTTACTGTTTGCATTTTACTTAGCCTGGGGGCTTTAGTCTTGTGGTATCACTCACAACTGAATAGTGAGACAACTGCAAAATGTGCAGTATGTGAGCCTCATTTAATACATTTCTACCATTTTTTTTCTGCTTGCATTTTACTTGGTCTGGGGAGCTTAGCCTTGTACTATCACAACAGTGAGACAATTGTGACTTGCTGCAGGATCTGAGCCGGATTTATTACATTTATTTTGCAATTTTCCTGTCTGAATTTCACTTTGTTTAGGGACATTTGTTTGCAGTATCGCCCACAATATTGAGAGGACTGTGAATTGAAGCAGGATCTGAGCTTATTTATTATACTTCTACTGCATTTTTTTCTATTTGCATTTTAATTAGTATGAGGAACTTAGTCTTGAAGTACCAGTTAGTTGTAGTGAGAGAATGTAACACATTGCACTCAAGTTACCTGGCACTTGCTCACTATAGCAATTATATAAGTCAGCACTAAAAATTAAAAGCACTACACCCTCACTCCCCACTGGCCCTTGCTTTCAATTATTAAGGAATTCCCAATATTATTCTAGCATGTCCAAAGGTCAGTTGTCAATCTCCTCTCCGGTCCAGCTGGTGAATCTGGGAATCTTGAGGCAATGTTATAACTGCCTCATGTACACAGACAACCCTCTCCTCCTCCCACATAACACAAATACTTGAGAGATGCAGCTATTTAGCCAAACTGGAGGCTGAGCTCTCTCAACTCAGGACTGGCAAGACCAGACAGGAGGAGAAGGCAACTATACACACCACAAAACCAGCCTCACAATGCTACCACACCACTGAATCAAACACATAAACACACAAAGACATACGCGGAGGCTCTGAGTAAAAATTTACCTAAACAGCAGAGGCCTCCAAAGCAGACACCCAAACAACTGCCACCTCAAGACACCCCACAAGCAACACATAAACCACAAAAGCAGTGTGCAAAGCAGTCACAGCTCTTAAGGCCAAATACAACACCAAACATACTTGTCATAGGTGACTCCATAGTCAGACACACTGACGTCCCACTCACCAGGCTGAACAAGGAGAGGGTCACAGTAAGCTGCCTATCGGGCGCTAGAATCCGCCACATAACACAAGCACTCTGGTCACTCCATGGCAAGTACAAATATGGCACAGTCATTGTCCATGCTGGTGTGAACGACCTGAGACGTACCTCCCTGGACTACATGAAAAGAGACAGAGGAGCTCTCTGATTATGTAACCCAGGCAGGTATGACCCTGACCCTGAGCAGTATCCTTCCTTCACCAAGAATGATGCCACAATATAGAGACAAGATGATCAGCTTTAACAATTGGCTTAATGTCTGGTGTCATTCAATGGGGATCCAGTGTCTGTGCCTGGGATGACATGCTTGACAAGCCACGCTGCCAAAGGGCTTGCACCTGTCACCCTGGGATTCGGATATTGGCTAAGGCTCTTGCCACCCCCATAGTGCCTTTTTAGGCAAGGCTCAAATTCTAAACCTACCACCCTAGAAAACAAAATGGGAAGAAACTGAGGGTAATGCTGCTCAATGCCAGAAGTCTAAATCTCAAAATGCACGCACTTTCGAGACCCTTCTCAGTATGGAGAACATCGATGTCTGTGCTGTAACTGAAACCTGGTTCAAGGCTCCTGAGAGCACCCGGCACTATTAAGTTTTACCTCATATCATGCGTTCCGGCCCCAAAACCCGGACCACACCACAAAAGGAGGGTGTATCCATATTCATAAAGGATACCCACACCTCAGGTTGGTGGCAACGCATCTAAGCTTGGAAACCATCCAGGTGCAACTAACCATAGGCAAAACTGCTCTACAAATTGTAGCATGCTACAGGCCACCCTCTTAAACTCAGGAACCCCACACAGCCTTCCTGAAGACACTGGAGGGTATAAATGTATCTCCAAACACCATCATATTGGGTGACTTCAACTACGAATATAGACTGGGAACATTACTCAAGCCCTAACTTTCTAGCCCAACGGTTCCTGGAGTTCATAAATTCAAATGCCATGGAACAGCTAGTCACTGTTCCACGAGAGGAGAAAATATACTAGATCTCATTATCACAATCATGGGGACAAAATGCTCCACACCGGAAGTATATCCCTCATTGGTGAGATCTAATCATAAACTAATCTCACTGGAAATCCACATCCCGCCCCAAACAAAAAGACCACAGTGAAGAACTTCTCTAAAGCAAACTTCACACTACTCAAGACTGGTGTGGTATCCTTCAAGGCCCCTGAGCCAGTGGAAACCACAACCCAAGCTGTGGAAGCCCTTACAAATGCCTTCTATGAACACCTCCAGGACTGCATGAATCAGGCAATCCCAAATAAAACCAAGACTCTTTCCACAAAGGGCAAACGTCCAGTCTGGTGGACCCCAGCCATTAACAAACTTTACAATAAGAGGAGAAAGCTATTACATGATAGAACAAAATCCATAAAAGGGAAGTCACCCTGATCATTATTAGTAAAAATACGAGCACTCATAAAATCAACTACGGCCAATTTTGAGAGAAAAATTGCCATGGATTCAAAAGGACAATCATAAGGCCTTTTTCAGCTATGTTAGGAACCTGGGTGGAAACTCCCAGATATGCTCAGAATTAGTCCAAAATGATACAAAAATCACTGAACCCACAGACATTGCCAACATACTGGCAGACAGGTTCAGTGCAAACTTCACCCTCTCCCCTAAAGGAGAGATAACTATCCCAGCAGAGTGTAGCCTCCCAGACATCTCAAATGCGCAGGTGAAAGCTGCTCTCTCTAAAGCTAAAAACACAGCATCAATGGGACCGGATGGTGTCCCGGCTGTGTGCTACGAGCTAAATGAGGAATTAAACCCACATAAGGCAGCTGTTTAATCTCAGCCTTACCACAGGATACATGCCCAAGGAGTGGTGTACGGCAACTGTGGTCCCACTCCACAAAGGCGGTGCCTCTACGGACCCTGGTAATTACCGCCCCATAAGCTTAACAAGTCTAGTCTGCAAAGCTATGGAGAGGATCATAATGGAGCTCATAAACAAAGATATAGGGGACTTGCAGACATTGGACCCGACCCAGTTTGGCTTGTCAAGAGCAGATCATGCCTTTTGAACTTGGATGACTTCTTGAAACAGTCACCAAGGCCATTGATGAGGAAAGGCAGTCCATACAGCCTACCTTGACCTTGCAAAGGCCTTCGACACAATACCCACTCTGGTATTGTAGAAAAACTTACCAGCTTAAATGTAAACCCATATGTCACAAGATGGGTTGCAAACTGGCTTAAGGACAGAACCCACAGGGTTAGAGTTGCTGGCGCTATGTCAGACTCCAAGCGGTCACAAGTGGTGTCCCACAGGGTCGGTCCTTGGCCCCTATTGTTCGGCATCTACTTCTCAGAAGTACAGGCCAACATGGGAGGACTTTGGCTGACAAAGTTTGCAGGCGACTGCAAACTGGGCCATAGTGGAAAGTGCATCGGGCACGGATATCCTTCAGAAGGACTCACGGAAACAGATAGCTGGTGCCAGAGCCATGGCCTGAAGTTAAACGCCAAAAAATGTATAGTCATACCATTCGGGAAAAACAAGGTAACCCCAAGCTACTATATAGGTGGCAATCCACTAAGCACAGAAGAGGTTATCAGGGACCTGGGGACCCAGGTTGACAGTGGCCTTTCTTTTGACACTCATGTTGCTAAAGTGGTTAGAAAGACCTTCTACATTGCCCACCTGATCATGAAGGGATTCACATCCAGATCTAGTGAGGTCATTGTTCCCCTGTACTCTTCCCCTGTACTCTTCACTTATCAGACCAATGATAGAGTACAATGCCCCATTCGGGATGTATCTCACCCGACATCTGCAGCAATTGGAGAGACCCCAGAAGTTCCTCACCAAAAGGATAAAGGGACTCCAAAATCTGTCATATGCTGCCAGATTGAAGAAACTCCAGCTCTATTCAGTTGCATACCGTCTGCTCAGAGGTGACATGTGCCTGACATACAAGGCCATGTCCAACCCGGAATTAATGGACATGCTCCACCTCAAAAAATCCAAATCCACCAAAACCACTAGAGCAAGCGACTTAAACCTTGGCACGGATATAAATAGGACGTGCTGGAGGGATGGATTTATCACTCAGAGACTCCCTATGCTGTGGAATAAAATCCCGATCCATGTGAGGCAGAGCACCTCGCTGGCTCTGTTCAAGAGAAATCTTGACCTGTGGATGGGAGATCGTAGGTTTATCCCGGGAATCATCTCTGTGTCACTGCTGGACAGAGGCACAACAAACTAATGGGCACAGTATTTTTTCATATAAGGGGTGGCGTAAGCCACAAAAATTTGGGCTAGGCTTGTAAATGCCTTAGGGCAGATAGCCTGGTGTGAACCTATGAACCTATGGATGGGACTGCTGAGACTTCTGGAACCACATCTTCTTTTGTCCCCTCTGATTCCTCGGGAAGGATCGTTGGGGATTAGAGAAGCGGACTCCGACGGCAGACAGCGTCTTCCCGTCCTTCTCGCTTTGGACCAGCGTCTCGCGTATGGTCTTGCCAAAGAGCGAAGAACAGTCAAAGGGCGCATTCGCGAAGGACGCCTTAAAGGGTTCTGCGAAATCACAAGGCAGAGCCAGGCATGACGCAGCAAGACGACCCCTGCTCCGCTAGCTCTAGCAGCTCCCTCTGTAGCATGGTAGAGTAGTCGCATAGATGTGTTCGAGATAGACTTCAGAGTGGCCATACGTGTCAAGAAGGTCTTCTTGTCCTCGACCGTCATGGACTCCGGGGGAGCTGCAGCGTATTCCTTTATTAGGTCTCGCTGTAATCTAATATGTGCCATGTAGTTACCGAGAAGGTAGCTGAAGCAAACATCCGCTTCCCAATGCCGTCCAACGCCCAAGATTCCTTATCCAGAGGGTGGACCGAGGAACTCTCCTGTGCCAGTTCCTTCTTCGTGGCAGCCGCCACCAACATGGCATCCACAGGTGAACCCTTAGACCAGGCCTGCCTATCCGAGGAAGGGCTAAGAATTTTGTCTGGCCATCTTGGGATTGGCTCTACGGTGTCGGGCTCCTTCCACACCCTGGTAGTAATTAAGTCTACCAGATTATCAGCCAGAGGGGACACCCAGGAGGTAGACAGGCCTGCCTCAAATGCCTCCAGAAACATGGACTCATCCGAGGAAGGTTTTTGGGAAGACCACCCCCCTCTAATTCACACCATTTCCATGATGTCTCCAAAGGAGACATCCTCAGGGGGTGACCTTGGGGAACCTTCCCTTTCATCCAAATCTGTGTCTGTCGTGAGGGACTCGGGAGTCCAGGTGCCTCCTTTTACACTTCCGTTTGCGAGGAACCTCCTTAGTGGGACTATCTGAGGAGGGCTCACCTATAGGGTCCTGTTCCTCTAAGGGCACTAAATGGAGGGCTTGAACAGGCTGTCCCAGTGGTCGGATGACGGAAGATAGACCCAGATGCATAGGGGGAGTGGGAGGATCCGACGCCCGGACCGGGGATCTGGAAGACCTCGACAGAACCCTCTCCACTACCTCAAAAGCCGAAGGAGAGCCACTTTCCCCAGGCTCCAAAAGTAGTCTCCTTGGCTCCAAAGCAGGGATCGGTGGAGCCGAAGCGGTCGGATCCGAGAGGGAAGTGTGTGCCGACCTGAAAGGCGCCGAAGACACATCAACTCCTACAGATCAGACGCTCGGCTCTCTGCCCCGAGAGCTAGGATCAGACACGATCGAGGGTACAGTCGGCGTCGAAGCTACCGGAGCTATCGACGCCGACAAAACAGCTCGAAGGGCCGGATCCGATGACTCCAAAACCCGAAAACGGGTTGGAGAAGGAGTGATCAGAGCAAAAAAAAAGAGGGACTGCACTCCCCCCGAGGGGGGGGGGCAGGAGCACCCCCATCTACATCTGGGTCTGCAAAAATCGACGCATCATCCGATCCATGTCCGCGTCGGTCAGGCTTCTTGTAGATCTAGACGATGTTGTCGAGGTGGGCCGGGAAGGCCGCCTCGATGACCTAGAGGGAGACCGGTCCTCCTCCTCCAGTGAGATACAAGGCGAATGGAGCCGAGAGGGAGAGGATCCAGAGGCCCTCATGGAAGGACTAGAGAGTTTAGATGGCGAGGCTGAGGGATGAGTCTCAGCCCGCCTTATTACTCTTGTGTCTCTCTTTGGCTTTATGCCTCTTCTCTCTGGAAGAGGCAGATGAGTCCCCTGAACTCTGCGCAGCAGAGGGAGGTTTGAGTCCCAGGCAGAGTGGGGGGGACCTAAAGGTGCAGGGGCTGCGGTAGCAGCCTGTGCCTTGGAGGGAGAGGAAGAAGTGTCCTGCGGTAACAAGCCCACCAGGATCAACTTGTTCTTCCTATCCCTGATGGCCCAGGGGTTAAACGCTGCACATATTTGGCAGCTAGTGGACAGGTGGGCCACCCCCAGACAACACGCACTGAGTGTGGCCATCAGCCGGGGAAAGCTTATGGCCACACTCAGTGCACTTAGAAAAGATGGCTTTGGGCCCTTCAGCCATCACAGAAACACACCCAGACACTAAAGGGGAGGGACAAGCACAACGACTAAAAACTAATAATTACCACAAAAATCTAAAACCAAGACTATAACTCGACGAAGGGGACTAAACACTCATATACTAACAAAAAAATTAAGCTTTTAGTCTAATTTTTGACAAGAAACGATCTCACCCAAGCCTAAGGAGCTCTTCACAAGTAGCTTCTTTCAGCCGCGGTAAACTCGATCTGGGGAAAGGCAGCATGTAGCAGGGGATTATGGGTAAAGGGGAGGAGCTAGGATCTTTTAGCTAGTAAAGCTGCCGGCTCGGATCTGAAGTCGGATCCGATACCCACAGGTTGCAGAACAAATTAAGTAACTACTTCAGATTAAATGCTTAATTAATACAATACTAGAACATGTAAGTATGTAACATGCTCATTACCAAATATTAAATGCTTAATTAATACAATACTGGAACATGTAAGTACGTAACGCTCATTAGCAAACATTAAATGCTTAATTAATACAATACTAGAACATGTAGTGCGTAACATGCTCATTAGCAAACATTAAATGCTTAATACAATACTAGAACATGTAAGTGGTGGGCATACATGAGTAAAGAACATATTAAATAAAGAATGTAGGTAGAAGATTTGAGTACCCTGATGGACCAAAAAGGATAAGGGGAAGGGGGAACCAATGGAGATATGGGACAACTCAAGGAACAGAGCAAAATCAAGATGCCAAAGTAAAAAGGAAGCATTCTGAGTGGTTAGTAGCAAGCAATCGCTAAAGTACAGAAGAGAGTAATGATACTTGGGGCATGGGGCTGTTTTATGCAGCTGTCAGTATTTGGTACAAATATCTAGCATCCTAGAAACCACTGTGCAGGAGGATGACATACTAAATTGTGACAGACCACCTTGTGCTAGATTAAGAGGAGAAGCATTCCCCCTTCCTCTTCTGCAGGAAGCAAAATTACACAGTAGGAAATTGGAAAGGCTTAGTAAAATAATGGCAAGGGTAGGATACGTACATTAGGGACTGGTAGAAAGAAGGCCTACACAAGAATAGCTCCCAGAAAGAGAGGTGCGAGAAAGAGTCGAAGAGGAGTTATTTTTATGGATTGATTCTGTGAGAAACCAGGGGTGCTTCCATTGTTCTTTGAAGAACAAGACAAGGAGTTGATGGGTACAAAAAGAAGTCTGTTAGAGGAAGACTAAAGGAAAGATAAGAGGAAAGCATGACTGTTGCAAGTGGAGGCAAGGGTGATGTGTGATATTTGAAATCAGGCGAGAAAGTTTAGTAATGTCTAATGAAAGGATGACAGGGGAAGCAATAAGAATATAGATGAGACTAAAAAGGACAGCAGTACTGCAAGAAACTAGACAGATGATAGGCGGATGAAGAGGAATCCCCAACACCCTGCCAAACTGCTGAAGTTGATAGAGGACTGGAAGTTAAGAGAGCAGTATAGGTGGGGATTGGGTGGGCAAATAAGTGTCAGAAGCTAAGGATCCATTTGCTGTGAAAAGCAGAAGAGAAAGGCAATCAATAC
>NC_056750.1:111811843-111832654 GCF_019279795.1 Protopterus annectens | reverse complement strand
TAAAATATAGTAGTCTGTTCTGTGGGTTTGTCCCCTCAGAAAGGCGTATTTAGATGGTGATGCAGGAAAAAGAGATCACAAACATATTTCTTTTAAATTCTGTGTATGAATGACCTTCCCCTTTGATTAGCTCTTACCATTATTCAGTGGAGGGAGCTAAGCTCTGCTTTAATGTATCCTAAAACCTACAAATGTTAATATGAACAATGCAGTAGGACTATTCACTTGCTCATTTTGGGTGCATGAAAGTGTGTTTTAAAAAGCAGATGTAAGCACCTGGAGTAGTGACTAATTGCTAGTTTTTTGCTTATGATAAAATATCACAAAGCAACACTGAACACGACTTCATTATTGGCATAAATACCCGAGGTAAAAGAATAATCTAGGTCTGATCTGTAAAGCCACGTAGCGTATTATTATGGATCTTCTAAATAAGGACATAGGCAATCTCCAAGCACTTGACCCCACCCAGTTCGGATTCATCAAGGGCAGATCTTGCCTGTTGAATCTGGTTGACCACTTTGAGACTTTCCCTCATCCAAGGCCTTAGTGACAGTCAGTGCATACAGCTTACCTTAACCTGGCCAATGCCTTTGCCACAATCTCCCGCTCAGGCATCACTGAAAAGCTAATACAACTTAGTGTTAATCCCTATCTCATCAGATGGGTGACCAACTGGATCACCGACAGGACCCTCAAAGTCAAAATAGGCACCTCCAACTCCAGTAGCAGAACTCACTAGTGGAGTTCCCCAGGGATTTGTCTTGAGACCTCTACTGTTTGGCATCTACTTTTCCGAGGTCCAGGCAAAGACAAAAGGCCTAGGGCTGACCACGTTTGTGGACGACTGTAAGTTAGATGCTGTCATTGACTCCCCATATGATGTTGAGATACTGTAAGAGGGTCTCACAGCAACTAATGACTGGTGCCAAAGTCATGGCCTCAAGCTAAATGCAAAAAAGTGTACCATACCATTTGGCAAAAACATGGCCTATACTGATTACCACATCAGTGGCAACCCTCTAAGCACACAACCTGTGGTGTGAGACCTGGGCACTTGGGTTGATACCAACCTCACATTTGACCATGTCGCAGCAGTGGAGTCTTTTTCTCATAAATAAAGGGATTTCATTCAGAAAAGAAGGAGTTTTTTACCTCTCTATACTCCTCCCTCATTAGACCAATAATTGAGTACAACACCCTGTTAAGTATGTATCTCTCCAAACATCTGCACCAACTAGATGGGCCACTGAAATACTTCACAAAGAGAATCCATGACCTCCAACACCTGTCCTGTGCAGACAGGCTCAAATCACAATAACTGTATTCGGTATCGTACAGATTGCCTTGTAGGTAATACACAGATCACCCCTGAGCAATCTCTGACCCTGCCCTACTAGAGATGCTCCATATCTGTAAGTCTAACTCCTCACTCATTACCCGCTTGAAAGACCCGAATCTAATGTGACATCAACAAAACCTGCTGGAGAGAGGTTTGTCGCCCAGAAGCGCGTCTATATCACGTTGTCAAAATTTTACTACATCGAATCAATAAAAGTCCAACTTTATTGATCAAAGTAGTAAAATATTGAATAACGTAAAAAAAAATCAATAAAAAAAAACTAGCTTAGGCAGGGAGGCAATCCCCCCTGCACCCCTCACACCCCCCTACTTAAATATACCAACTCCGAGTCTGCACTACATTGAGGTAAATGGAAATCTTTCCCTTACGGAGATTTCCGTTTACCTGCGCAATGTTCTGAACTTTCGACATTGTCGTGTCGACAATATCGTATTCGATATTGTCAGCTTATGACAACGTGAACTAGACCCCCTCCCCAGAAGCTGCCCAGTCTCTGGAATAGACTTCTCATACATGTCAGAGTGCCTCACTGACCCTCTTCAAGTGCAACCTTGAGTGTATGGGAAGCCACTAATTTGTCCCAGGAGTTCCACCTGTGTCCCTTACTGACATGGGTGACAGGTGCTGACTGAGGTTTCTTTTTGCAGATAAACTCCTTGGCTAGGCTTGTGAGAGCCCCAGGGCCATTAGCCTAGTAACCTCCTATGATCCTGTGAGTGGATACTGCATTCTGTTGGATGCCAGAATAATATACATACTATTATTAACAGTATTTCTATAATTTCTGTTCCCAGGTAGCTTTGGGAATGTAATAATCTTTAAATGCCTTAAAAAACTGAGTTTACTTTCCACAAGGTCTTACAATTTTTTTTTTATTTATTTATTTTCAGACTGCTATATTCTGGTTTGTACTGCAAAATAATTGGTCATAAAAGCACAATGCAGTTTCTTCTGCTAGAAATGGAGACCTCATGTTTCTATAATAAACTGAAGAAACCACTGGGTTATCTACCCCTTTCAGTGGGACATGTGTGCACAGTAATATACAAATATAATGCATGATAGTCTTGTGGGTTTACTCGCTTATGGCCCAGTTGGGCTCTGATTACAAGGTCCCAGGGATCAAAGTCTCATGCCCAGTGTGACTACATTTTTGTTTTGTACGTTCATTAAATGAGTCAGCTCAGTGGACGTGTGTCCCTTTTCAGGACATACTTGGGAGCATTGTCAGGTTAACTGGTTACATGACATGTTAGAATCAAACAGAAGGCAAATGGAGGTGGAAGGAATCAAACTGTGTACCCTTGGTTACAGGAAGTGGCTCCTTAACAGTTTAGAGCCTTAATCTTCTCTGGTAACTGCCATGCTAATTCCACAGTGACACACATCTGTGCCATGTAGCCACCCAGCAGTGTGAACATTAGCTGTACGTGAAGGTCCCTGTAGCAGCTGATAACCACTTCAGCTCATGTCATTTTTGGGCTGCAGATACAGTCCCCTTAGTCTTAGAATGATAAACAGTTACACACACTTAAATCTACTTACAGTGCTATCTCACAGGAAGGTGCTTGAAAGTTTGGTGGTCAAACTTCCCCAAAGATTGGAAACCCTCTTTGCTTTTGGTGTCATGTGATACTACAGGGAGAATGAATTCTCGCAGAACATTCTAGAGCTTCTTAAATATGAATTGTGCCCATTTTTCACTACAAACCTGACTTAGCCAGGGCTGAGTTATTTCAGTGGTATTTCAGGAGAGAGAGGAATTACAGCTTAGAGGAGGAATTACTTTTGTCAGCTGACCTAAATGAAATGGATTAGGTTGGAGTAGCAGTAAGAGAAACTGTAGGTTTTTAATACCTGAACAAATACTTGGTATTTTTCCTAATGTGAAACTAATATGTGTTTCTTCAAATTTCAAGTATGGATAATGTTTTTCCCAATTTTTGGTAGGTTTCATCTTCTGGAGTTGCTGTTTGTTTTAATTTGTGGTCTTTTTTGTGTGGATTTGACTGTCTCTTGGGCTTCAGGTATTTGGTCTTCAAGCAGGAATATTACAGGGAAATGCCTTCTCTGCTGGAAGGCTAAACGGGAGATTCTGATTGGCTAGGAAGATTATAGTACATCTCTGCATATAGGCTGTCATTACAGCTACACTGTAATACTTGTGTAAAATCAGTCATCTGAGCCCCTGCTGCAGGTCTGCAGTGTGGCTGTCATTTTAAGCAGGATTTCCCTTTTAAGCTCTTTTGTTTTCCCTGCACATGCCTGTAATGCCTAAGGGGTGAGACTGCGGTAAGTATTTGCTGTGGACTGTCACTTCCATGGGAGATGCAAGCCCTTGAATAGTCCTCCCCTTGCTGCAGATGATGTATCTGTTTGCTCCCCGGCCTTCACCTTTTTATTTTTTCTAGCAGATTTACCAAATACACTGTGGCATATAAATTCAAATCTCTCACACGCACCTTCCTTTCACACTTGTACATCGTAATAAGCTATCCAGCACAGATTACTGTTTCTTGATATGGCAATCTCACCCAACAGGTATTACATCTGGCTACACAAAATTCAGACTTCTCAACTTCCTTTGTAAAGAAACCCAAAGCAAATTGCTTCCTCAGTAGCAGCATCAAGCAAGTCCATATCCAACTGGTTAGACTAACTACTTCATAGTTAAATTTCTCCTCTCTTCTTGACCTCTCCCCTTTTCTCTTCAAATTCTACCTGCTTGTATGGTTGCCATCTTAGTCCAACTCCATTTCTTCCACACTGACTGTATCCTGTTTCCATCATCTCAGTCTCTTAATTACCCTCCCTTTTTGTAATCAGTATATCCCACAGACTGCGTTTTAAGTTTTGCTAACAGTTTTTCTTCCACAATATTTGAATCTGAGTTTTTATGTTCTTTCAGCATAAACCTATATGTGTATAACACCTTCTTTTAATCTCTGAATGCATGTTTTAGTATCTGCTTCTTTACTTAAAATTTGTTTGCATGTCCAGATTAACCTAAAAATGGTGTAGCCATAGTTGACAAAAAAAAAAGTATATATATATATTCTCAGGGGGACCCAGTTGGAATGTGCAGCCTGGGACACAGAAACCCTGGGTAAGAGTCTAGGGACCCAACTCTTGTCACTCAGGAAAAAGGGAAGCAGGCAGTTTGAAACCATTTGTCTAGCTGTAACACCTGCTGCTGCTGTTCAGATAGGCTAAGATGTTAGTGGCTGAAATGAAGTAGGATGGAATCGATTTATCCAAGCCCTTTTTCTGTTTTTGTTTGTACATCATGGCCTGTGTGATAAACCAAGATGCTGGCAGCCCAGCTAGCTGGAATTTTGTAACTAACTATATGTCACTGGAAAATATTAATATGATTTATATAGAAATGTGACACTGCCAGGCCAGCTAGATAGAATTGTGTAAATTATTCTATGTCATTTGTGAATAGTAATATGATTTGTATGCTTGCCTTAAAAATGTAAGAAAACTATATGTTCTGTACTGAGCTTCAAGAGTGTAACCACAGTGTACCCTGATGGAAAAGAGCAGAAATGTATAAACAATATGCCAATGCAAATGTATGTTTTCATAGTAGAAACTGGGACATACAGAATTAACTTGCAAAACTTGAAGAAAATAAGCTGATAAGTAGAGAGTTTTATGATGTGTTATAAAGTTAGTTTATCTTGGCTAAGAGACATGATGTCTAGGCTAGGGGCTTCTTTCTATTGTCTGGAAACAGAGGTAATTACAGGTTTGCAGGGTAATTGTTTTACGACTTTCAGTTTCAGGAAAGCTTCTAAGAGAGAATTGTCAGCTTCTGAGAGAAGTATTTTTAAGAAAGACATGTTAAAATTTAAGTTCCTGCTAGCCTGGGAGACTTAGGCAGAGGTGACAAGAATGATGTAATCTGAGATGATTCAGCAGTAATGTGCATTATTAACTTAAGAACGATCTCAAAGAGCAAGTCGTGCATTTTGTATTTCTCTCTGGATCTGTAAACATCCATTCAGCACTTCTCATCTGTATTTGCCTGGCTCTGTAAGTAAGTTATTTAGGTACAGTGATTTCTCTTGGAGATGGGTAAAATACATAAGATTAGTCTAGATATTTTCTGCATTTATGTGAGACTGTCCTACAATGTTGTTTTAAAGTATTTCCTGTGATTCTGAACTCTGTCACTGTGAGTTAGAGTATTGGGCTTTTATTATTTATTATTAAATATATTTAAACCTTTTAATTGTGGCTGGTTTTGTGTAGAGTTATTTGGTGATACTGTACAAGCTACTCCTAAATAGCCTTCAAGTCTTGGTCACACTTACTAATTGGATAATAGTAACATTGCACAGTAGAATTTGACACCCTTTAGTAAGGGCCTTTATGGCAGCTGATAAGGGTGGTTGGTAGCAGGTGGTACTACTGTATAGTCTGGGCAGAAGGGGGCATAGCTGGAGACCCTGTGCCAGTCTTCCCCAGGAATGTCTGTGTGTTTGTATGTAAATCAAATCTCAAAGTGTGTGTGTCAGCTACTTGGGCAGGGACATGAAGCACTGGTTGGACAGAGAAGTTGCTGGAGGTTTTGGCTTGACCACTCAGTTGAGATCTTAACCCCATAGCTGTGCCAGTGGGGAGTCTTATTGTGGATCTGGAGAGAGAGGGAGAAACCAGCCCCATACTGACTGTGATCTCTGTGTGCTCTTAAGGGATACTGTACTTTACTGTCTGTGTACTGTTCATCCTCCCAATGTGCACATCCCTCACTGGTGTTAGTGGTGAGGATTGAGACTCCTTGATTACTGGGCCAGTACACGGGCATCACAGCCTATTCCTCAAGGCACTCTGCTTTTATCTGTATGCAAAGAAAACAGTTTATCGCAGTATCCTATTCCACAGCAGTGGCACTTTTTTAAATTTAAGGAAAAATTGTATTGTGGTTCACATGAGAATGATGCCTGTACCCACAGATCCTCTTCAGATATGGTTCACGCATATCCATGCACTTGTTAAGCTTTTAGGGGTGGAGGGTAGGGAGACTATTAAACGTAATATGCACAGAGCTTCTTGGGTTGGTCAGGTGGTTTAAAAGTAGTAGAAGGAAGATTATATAATTCTTAACTAAGTAGTGCCTTCTCATCTTTTGTTCTATATAGAAACAAATGCCCCAATATATATATATGTGTGTGTGTGTGTGTGTGTGTGTGATTTGGAGAAACTAGAGCAAATGTCCTTGGGAATGGGGCTTGGGAACACTGTATGTAAAACTGTGTGTCTTGTAACACTGGATTGCTCACATTCTAACTTCACCCTCCTCATTATATAACAGTAGTTTACACCCAACTTGGAATATGATTTTTGAGAAACAATACAGAATGAATACATTATACAATAGAAATGCAGTTTTTTATTGCAAATAAGTCTTTGTCAAATGTTTTTCCTTAGCTTTTAAAGCTATACATTTAATGCATTTATACAGTTAACAGAATGCTTGTAGGCAAATTCTTTTAGTTTGTGCTTTTACCAAATTTAATACAGAAAATGTACAATTTTCATCAAGTAGTTTCTTTTTAGTGTTTACATGTTCCTTAGACAGTTTGACATCTGCCTTGATTAGTAAGTTTAATACTGGAGTTCTGTTTCTGGTCTGTCTGACTGTCATGGTATGGCCAGAGGATGGAAAACCTGATGCATCCAGCTGGTGGTAAGTCCTCATAAAGAAGCAGTACTGCAGTCCTAAGTAATTCTGTTGTGTTTTTTAGGTGGTGGTTCGGGATTCGTAGGCAGAGCCCTGACACGACTACTGAAGAGCCGAGGCCATGACATCACTCTTATCTCTCGTCACCCAGGACCGAACAGAATTACATGGGTACGTATTTACCAAGCAGGGGTGGAATAAAAATGACCTCTCCTGTGTAACAGGAACAGAGTGCCTTAGTTTAATAATGCTAAAAATATCTGATACCTAAACATACTGCAAATACAGAACTTTTAAAACCAGTATTATTAAATTAAATATGTGGAATGGCTCACTGTAATCTGTGTAATGATTCTGTCCATTAGTTTACGACTTTTATATTTGTGTACCATATGTGATTACTTATCCTTTAGTAGTGCCAGTCTGCTAGCTTTTGGCTAGTGTCACCGGTTTTTGGCCTCCTCCTTGGGGACTGCTTGTGGACATGCCCTGCACTACACAGATGCCCTTAGGAATAGATGAGAATGTTATAATTTGGATTGTATCAAATACTGTAGTTGTGTGTAATGTGTACAACTGACATAAATGTTCTGTGCAAGATTTGATCAGTCGCCCTGTTAGACAGGGGTCCAGGGAAGTAAATAGTGTGGGAAGAAATAGCCAGGGAATTGTTATGGCTAGGCTTGTATAGGCCCTAGGGCTGATAGCCTAGTACCAACCTATGAACCTATATGCTGCTGGGGTCTCACAGACTGAATGGCCCCTACATATTAGTTGGTGTTGCTAGGGCCTCACTTACTGAATGGACTCTATGTATTACTTGATCCTGGTGCACTGGGCCTGGATAATGATCCTGAAATATCAACTGCTTATAGTGCAGCTAAGTTATTAATTTATACAGACTGCATTTTGAGGTAATGTGTCCACTTATGTTGCCAAATCCAGAGTAACAGAGTTGGAATGGGTCTTTACTGATTTGTCCAGTTCCATGAAAGCAGTAGTAGTGAGCACTTGTTAATGTGGAAGGCCAAGATTTGGATACATTAAGGTACAAAGAAGTTGATGAGATCTTTGCACCTTCATGGGAGGAGGAGCAGAGTCACACAGAGTATGAGCTCCATAGGCAGAATAATCTGCCCCCCTTGGAATTTCTCACGGTTGAGCCTCTCTTAAGGCATTGCTTTTAGTCACTGGATGTATTTTTTTTTTTTGCTCGCCCTCCTGACCCACATGGCCTCAAAGACATGCAGTAGGTGGATTGGACGCTCTAAATTGCCCATAGGTGCGATTGTGTGCGCATGAATGAACTACCGTGGCAGGGGTAGCCACCCGGCACTGTAAACCTTGGGTTGATGATTGTCACTGCGGAAGTGACACCCCGACCCCATGTGCAAAATGGGGGAAAAAGGCGTTGAGGATGGATGAATGGATCTGATGGACAGTGAGTAGTGTGTAGGCTGGGAGTCTCTATACTTGCAGTAGCTGGTCAGTTACCTTAGCTGTAGAGGTGACTAGTATGGTGATGTCATTGCTGCAACCATATATTAAATAGGAGAGATCCTGAGAGATTCCTGTAAGTCACCACCCTGTGTTATTCAGGCAGCAAGTTTTTCCCTCATCCTTCCCCCAGGATAAGAGATTTGGCCCTTTGGCCACTTCATCCTATGTCCTCCCAGCCAGCTCTATTAGCAGTGAAAGTCCATTCTCAAACCCAGGTTGCCAGTGATGCAGACAGATGTCCTACGTCTGCATCATTGGACAAGCACTGGATTTTTTTTGTGTTGTCTTCCACATTTTCATGCATAGCAAGTTGGTTCAGCATAGCAGCTGGCATACTGAAGTTCTCTTTGTTTTTAAAAAGGACTGATGCCATTGAGAAGAGTTGCAGAAAGCCTTTGAAGTTACTATAGCAAACACTTGCAGGTTGCAGTCCAATTTATTTCCACTGGGATGTAGTTAATTTAAATTAACGAATAGTAATGAAACTGTCACAGGAATTTGCTGGGTTTCTTTCCATTAAAGAGGCACTGACATGCTATTTTTCTGTTTGATACAGCTGTTTTCAACATTTTTTCTGACACTGGAAGATAGTTCAGTACTTGAAATGCTATTTTATTTACTTTTTTTTTTAGTTGAGTTGGTCATGTGCATGTATAGTCATAAGACTTTTCACAGCTCATGTCAGTTAATATAAACCTGATAATGCTGTCATCATCTTAAAAAGGGAATTGCTTCTGAAAAGAGGCAAGTAGATTTGTTTTTAGTATGTGTGGTCAGTTACAAGTAATGTGGAGGCTTTCATCTTTGATTTCCGAAAATGAAACCGATGTGGAAGTGGAATCTTTTATAGTGTGTGTAGTATCTTTCGTGTGCCGCACATCAGAGTACTAAAAATGCAACTCTTCTCTGTCAGATGTTAAGCTGAATTTGCAGTGTGTAAAAGGTGGAATGTATTTGTGTACATACAGTTCTGTAACAACACTTGAAGTTGTTTACATTTCTGATAGTACAATTTTATTGTAATCGTGATGCAAAACGAGGACTTTGAGATGAGATGCTTTACTTTTCGTTTTAAGTTATTGCTAACCTGGCATCTTGCTTTTTGGGTTAGGTTTTGCTACTAGGGTTACCACCTGTCCCTCTGAGAGGAACAGTCCCACTTTGGGCTGTTTTGTCCTGCGAAAAAATCTAAAAAAATGGCAAATGTCCTGAGATTTTAAGACAAAAATATTTGCTAAGTTTTCTTTAATAGTTGCATAAAACAGTTATTTTGTATCTGAAACACCTAAATATTATATGAAATACTATAAGCAGCTCAAATGCTGGAAGAATAAGCTTTTATTTAGGGAAAAACAGTGAAGTTATGTCCTTTGCACTGGCCATGGGTATGTCTGTCGTGCAAAAGTGTACATTTCTACAAAAATGTCCCACTTTGGACATTTGGAAAGGTGGCAACCCTATTTGCTATTGCTTTTCAGCACAGCTACATCATCCCCCTTACCCATAAAGGCACTTACTGTGTAGCATGGTTTGGTTTTGACGGATATAAACTTGTCTGCAGAAGCATGATAACTAATCTAAGGAAGAATGAATTTTATAAGATTTGCTTAGTGTTGTGCTCATTTACAGTGAGATCCTGATTTTTCCTAATCTCCTGGATTTGACTGCACTACCAAGATTTACAATATCTAGTTGGAATTAGTGGTTTTACTATTTTTTCATACCATACTGTGGAAGCTGTAATTTATTTGTGTGTGTGTGTGTGTGTGTGTGTGTGTGTGTGTGTGTGTGTGTGCTTTTAAATATCGGAGAGAAACTGTTGGGTGGGTTTGGCCTCAGAAGAAGGGGGCACCTATTGTTTAGAACCTTTAAGAATGTTATTGCTGTGAGCCAACGTGCCTTTCTGAGCTTTCAGCCATTTCCTGATTGACCTAATCTGCCAACTTTGCCTGTATTGTCATGCCCTACAAGTTCTGGGGCAGGTGGGTTTTTTTTACTGTTTTGCTGAGTATACTGTGATGGCTGTACACTGCTTTTTTACTTTATCTTTCTAGAAACTGCTGTGTTTATTCTAAGAGGAGAGGTAATGTTTCTAGGTCTGTTAATTCTTTGGAACATTTTAATACCAGTGTGTTTTATTGAGATTTTTCTGGCATTTTCTGTTTTGCAGTGCACTGTATAGATGCAAGTAATTTGATCTGACACTTAGACTCTCCTTCTTGCATTTTTCATAAGTTACATTCGTATCACATTCCTTCTTTGCGCTTGTTTGCCCTTAGTTGTTCTGGTATCCAGCTATGCAGATTAGCTGTCTTTTGTCTTTGTGTTATTGCTACTAGCTATGCTGTGAAGCACAACATACTGTAAATTGTTCTGCATTTAGCACTGTAGGACTCTGGCCCACCTGGCTCACATGGATAACAATCAGATTGGTTCCTTTTGGTTGCCAGCTTTGTAGGCTTTGGCATTTTTAACCAGTGTAGGAATTGCCAAATGCTCAGAATATTTTATGCAAATGCTTCAGTTTCTGAGAAGTGTAAATTATCTATATAACTTGGAGGCCACCCTGTCATCAAGCAAGTTGATCTGTGAGTACCACACTTTACTACCTGCATCTAGACATGGGCATATCTAAGATATGCTGAAGCAGTCAGTTTTCCTCTAAGCCTCCTAGAACTAGTCTCAGCAGTAATCAACAAAATTACTTCACCCACCTCATATAGCAGGGTCACCAGGCTGTAATAAGTAGCCAATTTACTACCAGCTAATTCCGTGATTACAAAAAGAAATGTCCCTAGTAATAGGTGACTCAGTGGTTGGGCACATTGATTCTGTACTTACAAGGCTAGACAAGGACAGTATTACAGTTAATTGCTTCCTCAACACTGTGATCCAGGGGTTTACAAGGGCTTTACGTTCTCTCACACTAAGCAGATATGACTACAACCTCATGGTAGCCCATGTAGGTGTGACATACAGTGAAGCAAGAAACATTCAGAGAGACATGTTGGACCTCATCAAGCATGTGCCAATTGCAGGGAAGACCCTGGTCTTGAACAGACTCCCACCTTTACCAAGAATGATGCTTATTTTCTTTGGTTTCAACAACTGGCTAAGTAGAAGGCCAGAGCCATGGTGTAGAGGGATAAAGTCCTAAATATGGTCAAGGTGATCCAGGCTTGATTAGTGGCTTGGGAGTCTGAGGCACCAGCAGGGAAGGATGAGCATACCTATAAAGTGAGGGCATTTGGAAACGCTTCTGAGGGGAGCTGTGGTCCACTGAGGGGAGTAGTCCTTGGACATATCGACGAACTTAAGGGTGGAGATAAGGGATGGTCACATTACCTCCACGGGAACTAGAAGCAGTTGCCAGCACTACCCCATCCAGGATGCCCTTAGGATTTGTACTGTCCCCAGCTTACTGTGAGAAGTCTGGAGAAGAACAGGAGGAAGAGCAAGTACTCCCAGTGATGGATGGCTTGCTGGGCAGAATGAAGCAAGTTGGGGAGATTAATTTAGCTAAATAGTGGAGTCATTCTAGGGTGGGGGCCCAGCTTTTATCAGCTTTGGGTGAGATGGTTGATAATCCAACTTGCTTTGCAAAGAATTACCTGCATCTTTTGTCCTGTGTTTTTTTATACTGGCTAAAGCCTTTGCTGCCCCCATGTGCCTGTTTCAGGCAGAGTCCCTTCTTGACATCCAACCATAATGGAGAAAAATCTAACTAATTTGATCTCCAAATTTGATTACATCAAGGTAGGTATTCTCCAAGATAGACGTCTTAACAGGTTACCAGATCTTGGGACTCTCCTGCAACTTGAACGCATCCATGTACGTGTTATAACTGAAACTTGGCTTAACTGTTAAGAGATCATTCCATCCATAGCTGGGTTTTGTATGTACCATGCATTCAGGCCTGAGGGAAACTTCTGTGGTGTTTTCATATTTGTCAGAGACCACTTAATTTCAAGGTATATTCCCAGAGACCTTTACAAACTGAGCCTATTGAGCTCCAACGTAACCTGAACAAAGTAAATTATCAGTCCTATAATCCATTATAGGACACTCTCCATGTCCACAGAAGACCAGAAAAGATTCCTTAATATACTGACCAAGCTACCTATAATGAATAACTTTATGATGGTCAATTTCAGTTATGCTTTGATGAACTGGCACACCTATACTTAACTAAAATAGGGTATGCCCAGAGATATGTAGACATGATAAATGGAAAGTCAAAGCCAGCCAACAGGAAGTCAGGTCATTCTAGACTTGGTCCTAGCCAACATGTCCCCCCTTGTACCACTGCTTTAGTATTCCCATCCCTGATTAGATTTGACCACAAACTTGTCACATGTACACATCTGAATTTAAGTATTTCAATGTACAAACCTATTCAGGTTCCGTGACTGACTCTCAGTGTACCTGTGATGTCACCAGTCACAATGCAGCCCTAGCAGTTACTTGTGTAACAGTTATTTTCCCACCTAAGTTTTAGAGTTGGCTGTCCATACTAGAAGCAAGTATAATGGGAAAATTTAAGTGCAAATGGACCACCAGTTTAAACCATCTCTGTATAACAAGATGAAAAATCTTGTGAAGTTCAATAACAAATCCATATTGTTACATATCAGCAAATGTGCTAAAAAGGTTATCAAGACTAGAACCAGACTGAACTAAAATTAGCATCAGAAACAGGAGGATAAATTACTCCTACATGTCGAGCAAAGTGACACTTTACATCTTTCAAATCCTACCTCAGTGACTGGGTGGGTATCCGAAAGTTTATCTCCGGACAAACCTGCTATGCTGTTCTAGACATGGTGAGCATAACTTGGGTATTGGCAAGCCGCATATGGTCTCCGAACTCACTTGCTTTGTAATTCTTATGATCCTAATATTTGTAATGTGTATGACAAAATATTCAGATAGTGTTTCCTGTACTTCCACATCTGGGCTAGCCACCCAGCGGTGTAAATCTTGGCTCTAGATTGTCACTGTTTAAGTGGCACCCTGACCCCATGTGAAAAAAATAGGGAAAAAAAGGACTGTGGATGGATGGAGTTTCACTGTACTGTTTGGCTACACAACTACAATCACATAAATTAGCCCCACTGGGATAGAGGAGGAAAGTCGTAAGTATGACCTACATAACCAGAGTACAAGTAGCAGTTTTGGTGCGTGGTGAATCTGGCATGAAGGAATGGAGGAATGATGTGGCTTTCCTGGCTTGTCTGTATTCAGGAGGATGGATGGACTCCTGATCAGGTGCTAGTTCCTGCTGTGGAATTGGCATTGGGGAATGGAGATTTAGCAGCAGTGCTGGCTTCGAGAAGGAGTAAAGTAGTCTGGAAGAGTTCCATCACCCACTGAAGAAAGTGGCGCAGACTGACACCCGCTGCTCAGTGAATCCTGGGGTGACTGCAGGCATATGCATACTGGTTCTGGCCTTAAAGCCACAAACAATTGCTTTAGCTAGGTGATGGCTTTGCTGCTAGTGTCTTTCCTCCTGGTGGAGAGAATGGGTTGCATTGGCTAGTGAAGAAAGTGCAATACACTGTCTTGGTATAACAGAGTGCAAACCGAACTCTTACAGTGTTGCAGTATGATTTGCCAGGATCTAAATCGGCACAGTAATGCTTCTAAACCACAGATTGTGACAGATGAAGTATGTAAGCAGGCAGATGACTAAGGTGATGTTGGTGCATCACACGCATATACAAGAATATGGAGGGGCAACATTTTATGGTCAATGTATATATGTGTGTGTGTGTGTGTGTGTGTGTGTGGTATGCATGCATGCATCAGTTTTGTATATTGGGTTGGAGTGGAACATATGCAGTGATCATCAACTACAGCCAGTGTTCACACCTCTGGGTGGCTAGCCCTGCTGCTGTATATATAATATAGGCTAGCCACCCAACTGCACTATATATTATACATGGCCAGCCACTCAGCAGTGTGAACATGAGTCCATAGCTGTATATTAGCTACCCTAGGAGCATTTTTAAGTCTAGCCAGGCTTCCCAAATGTATTCGACAAGTTTTGATACACTAAGGTTACTTTGAGGAGTGTATGTAAGCTTGGGCCTGGAAAGCCAGTCATTTACAGGCTGCTTCTGTCTGTTGGAGACATAGGTGTCAAGTCAGAGCTACGTTTCTGATTTTCCCCATCCACTTGTCCAAATTGCAGTTGAATTGGGTTAGGGAAGAACTCTGCTTCACATGCATGGGGAAGCCTGCTGCAGAGAAGGGTTAGTCTGAGAAACATACTTGTCCCTCCAACATGTGCCGTTTGTCATGGGCCAAGTTTAGGTCCTGTGGGTAATTCTGATGCTGTTTGTTTTGCTGATGTGCAGCAGGACCACCAGAGTGGGGTCAGGGGATGCCTTGCAGGCCAGTCATAGATCACCTGTCCTTGGTCTGTAGGAGACAGAGTACTGGGATAGTGCTTTGAGGCAGTCTGTGTAGGACATGTTTGAGATATATTATTGTGCGGAACCTCTGTGGACATTCCATTTGTTGCATATACCTGGTAAGGTGCATACAGAAGGGGGCATTTAACCCTATTGGTTTGAGGGAAGAGTACTATGGAACAATGACATTCTTGGACCTAGATGCCATATCATTGCTTATAAGTTGAGCACCACAGAATGACTTCATTACTACTGTAGACACATGATGGTCAAAGGCCAGTTTAGTGTCTACATGCGTTCTCAAATCCTTGACTATTGGGTCTACTCTTACGGGTGTGTTTTCAGTGTGGTAGTTCCAAGGGGAAGTCGCCTCCCAAAGGATATTATGGATTTCTTGGCATGGAGTTGTAGACCATGGCTCTGGCACCAGTCATTAGTCTGTGTCAGGCCTTCGTGAAAAGTATTTGTGCTTTGGGAGATTCTATGATTACACCCAGTTTGCAGTTGTCTGCAAACTTGGTTAGCCAGAAACCCTTCACTTTAGAGAAGTATATGCCTAAAAGAACCAGGTCCAGTTCAGAGCCCTGAGGGACTGTGCTGGTGACCAGTCTCTGTGTGGAGGTAGGCTACCCTATCCTACTTTCATGAGTCTTACCTGTGAGCCAGCTGACTGTCCAGCAGGTGACATAGTTTGTAATGTCCAGGTGGGGTATTGTATGCACCAAAGCAATGGACAAGGGCAAAAGAGTGATCTTCTCAAAGAAGATTCCCAGTTTAGTAGACATGAGCTGCACTTGATGAAACCAAACTGGGTTGGGTCCAGTGTCTTAAGGTTTTTCCTGTGTCACAGTGCCTCTAGGTGATGGTGGTCACATTTGTGACATTCCAACCCCATGTACAAAATTGATGCCAGTGCATGCATGTTGTGTCTAAAACCTCGGGAGGTTGCCACTGAAACACTTCCAGAGTCCTTAGACATTTACTTATTTTTAAATTTGTTTGGAGGAGGCAGTCCAGCATGTTCCCTCCCAACATGGAGGAAAGATACCAGACCTTCAGACTGTATAGCACATACTATATATTTATATGTATATACATTATACATGCACTGCACACATTACATATACTTGCACACACATGTAAGAATATATTTCTCATATATACACGCACGTGTGTGTGTATGTTTAATACATACATGCGAACATATAGTCTGTATTTTATGTATGCGTTAATGTATTTAGTGTTGTATAGTTTGGAGGTGTGGTGGCTTGCCCTCATTTTGGGGCAGGGCAGCGTGCTTGTTTACCACTTGCAATAAAAATCTTTTACAAATTTGGAGTGCTTCTATTTATTTGCAGCTTCCCAAGGTTGCAGATCCTTTGTTCAAGTCAAGATGACAACTGTGTCAGTTGAACAAGACAAAGATTACCCAACCCACAAGGTCAAGCTAGGAGCCACCACCTCCGACAGCAGATCTGTCACTAATGTTGTTGCCAGGGATCTGTCCTGGGACCACTACTGTTTGGCATCTACTTCTCAGAGGTCCAGGAAAAGACAAAGAGCCTGTGGCTGACCAAATTTGCTGATGACTGTAAGTTGGCTGCTGTCTTTGACTCCCCAAATGATAACATAATGTAAGAGGGTCTCATGGCAACAAATGACTGGTACCAAAGTCATGGCCTTAAGTTTAACGCAAAAAATGTATTATCATACCATTCGACAAAAACACATCTCCTACTGATTACCACATCCACGGCAACCCACTAAGCACACAACCTGTGGTGAGAGACCTTGGTACACAAGTTGACAACAATCTCACATTCAACTATCATGTAGCGGCAGTGGTCAGAAAAGCGTTTTATTTGGGTCATCTCATAAGTAAAGGGATTGCATCCAGAAAAAAGGATGTAATTGAGTATAATGACCTGTTTGGTATGTACCTCTGCAAACACCTGCACCAACTGGAAAGGCCACAGAAATACCTCACAAAGAGAATCCATGGCCTCCAACACCTGTCCTATGCGGACAGGCTCAAATGACTACCGCTCAACTCTGTATCATACAGATTGCTCAGAGGTGATCTGTGTCGCACCTATAAGGCAATATCAGACCCTGCCCTACTAGAGATGATCCATATCCGTAAGTGCAACTCCTTACGTGTTACCCACTTGAAAGGCCTAAATCTAATATGCAACATCAACAAAACCCACTGGAGAGACAGATTTGTCTCCCAGAGGCTGCCCCGTCTCTGGAATAGACTTCCCATACATATCAGAGTACCCCGGTGACCCTCTTCAAGCACAACCTTGATGAGTGGATGGGGAAACCATAAATTTGTCCCAGGGGTTCCACCTTTGTCTTTCACTGACAGGGACAGGTGCTAACTGAGGTCTCTTTTTTTGGAGATAAACTCTTGGCTAGGCTTGTAAGGGCCGCATGGCCATTAGCCTAGTAGCCTGCTATGATCTTATGTGGAAAAGATCTGAGGGTTATGGACAAACTAAACCATCAGGATTTTAGTGAAGTGTAACAACAGAGACAAAGGGAATGCTTGAGTATTAATCTTAGGGTGATGGAATCCTGCTAGGTGGATAATACTCCTGTATCAGGCACTGGTTATACTGGCTAGGTTGTGGCTAGAGTACTGTATGCAGTTCAGGGAAATTATGCTGATAGGAGATTAAGGCTGTAAAGGAATGCAGCTAAGATGATGGAAGCTGTGTCATGAGTTGAGGGTAACAGAAGTTGTCCTTTTTATTTCACTAGAAAATATTACAAATGGGTAATATGAAAGCACTGAAAGGGTAAATGATTGCATTACCTTGACAAGGAAGGAAGGACAAAACAGACAGCAGATGATATGACCAGCATGTGAAGGGATGCATTTTTTCCCATAGATAGCATAGTTGTTAAGCTAAATCTTTTACCAGAATGTGTGATAGAAGTTAAAGCAGTTGAGGCCTGACTTCCCATGTGATCACTAAACAGCATAGAAAATGTGCCCACTCTGCTACAGAATAAAAATACAGGCTTAAAATACAAAACCATACTGAATGTACTCAATGACAAGTGAAACATCCTGCATTACAAAGAAGGCTGAATGTCTTAAGATCTCCACCAAAAGCTTAAACTCCATGCAAAAAAATAAAACCGTGCATCAGCAGCTGATGGCAGAACCTGATGAAGCAGCAGGGCAACAAGTGTTGCTACTGAAGATATAGCAGGAGAGCCGTGAAACAAAGCAGTCACCCCGAAATCTTATAGATTACAATAAGTGAATGAATGATGTTGATCAAGCACTGGATGAACATGCCACAACAACACAAGAAATGACAAAAATGTGGAGCTAAAGGCCTGACTCAAGACAGCAGAAGCAAGGTTAGACTGGGCAGAAGCCAAATTAATAGTTAGAGGACAGGTCCCAAAGGAAAAACATCAAATCATCAGGGGAGCCTGAAAAATTCAAAAGTGCAGAATGGTAATGGTGAAGGTGCTGAACCAATGGACCCACATATTAGAAGAAAAAAAAAACAAAGGGCACTCTACACTGCATGGCACCTGACAAGAAAAGGAGCCGAGAAACCATTCCCCAGGATTCATGAAGCTCGGCACAAGGACAATGTTAGCCTTGCGCTGAGCATGCGGCATAGAGATGGCGCAGCAGCACCATATGCATATTAATGAAGGCACGCTGCCGCACCGTCCACGTGCACAGGAAACGTGCACAAGTGCAAAGGGTGTGTCTAAGTGCTGCACGGAGGCATGAACATGTCCACTACAGTCGAGCAACCTAAAATGCTTACTAGTACAGCCTGCCTCTAATAGTAATCAATCCTGTCAGTGTCCGTGGATACTGAAATGTATGTAAAGCATACACGAGAGTTCCGCGAACACCAAAATAAATTCACAGGAGTAAACACACAAGCACATAGCTGAATGTTGAGCCCCCATCCCTTAAAACCCCATGTCCATATTTCATTGTCGTGCTGATATTTATACCAAGTGGAAGTGAAACGCAGCGTGTTTGCATGCCACTGCCCTTTACTAAGCCTAGCCCAATGGTTAGAGCATTTGCTTAATATCTGCCCATTCGCGGTCTGAGTCGTCCTTGTCTGGACCCCCCAAAAATGAATTTATCTAACCTGGGTCAACCTACCATGTCATGAAAGATAAGTATTTGCGTGTACCTATGTGCGTGAAGTACAGCATGTGGAAGACCAAATATGCTAGGGTTGGCCTCACAATCATAATGGTATCAGAGATATGTAGAGTAGCAATCATAATGGTATCAGAGATATGTAGAGTAGGCAATGTGCACTGCTGACTGGGCTGCCATGGGCTAACAACCAGAGAAGGGATGGATGGTGTGTATATGGATTTTGGGGGGGTGATGGGTAATGTAATAATCCACCAAGGGGAGACTGGATCGGATGTACAATAGGTGAACTGGAGGTGTACGAGGGAGCAGTGGGAGAATCCAAAAGGAAACTAAAGAAAATACGTTCACATCCCCAATACACCCTGTCAGGTCATATTGCAGAACACAATCCCACAAACATATGAACATTAAAATGTATGCTACACATGTACAGAAACGGTACCAGCTCACACCACATAATGGTTTGGCCTGAGCCATCCAACCCCTACACACCTGGATACATAATTGAATACCCATCATCCCCTTCACAGCACCCCCCCCCCTTGCTGAACGTCCATCAAAACCACCCATACTCGGGCTGCTAGCTTGGGCCAGCCATATCTGCACATAGTGCTCCCTACCCACATCTAGTAGGCAGTCTCACCCTAAGCAGTCACAGGCCTGCAAACTAGGTATCCCATGCATATATAACCCTCCCTCATTTTCATATAACCAAAAGAATTGGGGTCATCGGCGTCCACAATTTGCGGACATCCCTCATAGGATAAGTGTCTGTTCTCAAGATTAGACTTGGTGGCACAACATAATTTCCACCCCCGTTGACATCCGGACACAAGTTGGATTAGCAGTACTTGTCCACAACCCTGCTCATCCTCCACCCGGCCCTGCAGAACCTACAACACGGGATTACACACCTGACCATGATGCACGTCTCCCCATGTGCATTATTGGGAATATATACCTTTCACATGTTCCCAAGAAGCTTCCCCATAGCCATCTTCCAAATAGTACATGTCCACAAATTGTATACGCTGTCCAGGTTCCATGTCATAATGATGCACACCCCCTGTATACAAACAGTACAGCTCCCTCCAGGATGCGGGTGTTCATAAACATGGCCATGTATAACTCCAGATATGTAGACATATATCTATAAATGTACATACTTATATTCGCATAGCTACACATCACACATACATGCATATAAGTAGTTGTCAAGTATGTGTCCTATTCATAAATATGCATACTTGCAAATGTATACATATGTCTCTCAGAAACATATGAACATTAACATGTACTATACATATGTACACCAACTGACTGTCACATTTGTTGCCAGTAGTGTGGAATGCCTGGAATAAAGTCATATATCCTAACTACCATCCATGCAGAATGCATCACGGATGGTTTAGTGGTCAAACCAGTGACTATGGTGTTTCTGTTCGTGGGTCCAAGCCATGCAAGGGCTGCTAATTTTATATGATGCCCAGAATAATGACTGTTGGATGTATGGTGATTAAGGCACTTTTAAGCAGACGTAAGCGGGTATGTGTGGCGGTCATTCAACAGTATGGGAAATGTAAATAAGTATGTAGGTGTATATGCATGTGTATGTACAGACAGATACATACATATATATATATATATATATATATATATATCCATGAAGAATGAACATGGT
>NC_056750.1:111801843-111809343 GCF_019279795.1 Protopterus annectens | reverse complement strand
GCCCTTACAAACCTCGACAGTAGATAGAATAATAGGTAGTGCATAAGAGGGAAGGGACGAAATTGCTAAAACGCAGAAGTGTGTACAATGTCCGAAGTCAGTGCTGTGCTGAATTAATCAAATGCGAGGACTGGTTCACCCAGGGAATTATCCCTGTGATCTGCCTGCAACGGCAACACCAAATACTAAACCGGTCTATTTGTAAAAGAATCATGCCAAACACGTACATAATTAGTTCTCCTGTGTAACGTGTATGTTACCATATAGCCATACTAATTAATTCATTGTAGTGTCATGTTAACAGGAGTAAGTATGTAAGAAAGTAAGTCTAATTTTGACATAAAGACAAGCGTGTCCCATGTGGGATAACGCAAAAATTGTGAATAGTGTCCTATTGGTCACTCATGTCACCAGTGTTTGCGGACTAAACGTTTGGGATTCCTGAGGAAATGTGTAGTGAGTCAACCGATGGGATGGGCCTACAGGGGTAGGGTGCGGTCAATGTGTACTGGTGTGGATACACCGCAAATCCAACTGGAGAATGGAGGACTACAGTTTTAGTGAAGTGTTGTGGTGGGTATTTGGGGGAACTAGGAGACATGAGTATATGGGTATATATGCAACTGAAGCAGCACAGCAATAGTGTATTAGTCAGAGCATTCACCTAACAAACAGGCACACGGTCCGAGTCCCACACTAGCACATATTTTCCATCTGGAATGTGTATATAAACATATTTATACATCGTATTGCTGTACAATCTACATAAGAACTGGAGTACTGCATGAAATGTTTAATGTTATTCTATCTCGGTGTTAGTGACATAATGAATAAGTTACTGTTAAGCAGGTGTAAGCACAAATATGCAGTAGTAAACATATATAAGCACCAGTAAACATGTTTAAGTGCGTTTAGCTAGGGCATTATTCAAGTTTAGCTTCTTAATGTTGTACAAATGTTCATAGATGCGCTGTTTCAGGCATCTTTCTGTCCTTCCAATGTAAAATGCATTACATGCCTGGCATACTGCCATGTACACAGCATTTTTAGATAAACAGCTATAATTGCCCTTAAGCAAATAAGTCATCCCATGCATCTCAAATGAATCCATGACTTTAATAAATTTACAAAAATGGCAAAAAACACACTTGGACATTCTACCATTATAGGTAGTATTATTACTATTCCTTTCCAAGACATTTTTGAGATTGTTGCCCTTTTTAAAAATAATTCTAGGTCTTTCCTTAATCCTACTATTAATCAAAGTGTCCTCCCTCAAAAAACACCAATTTTTGTTAATAATGTACCTGAGATTATCAGCATCAAGGGAAAATGCCATAATAAACCCACTCTGTGGGACACCATCCACCAAATCAGGTTCAGAAGTCAGTTCACCCATATCAGAAACATTAGTGACCAAGCCATCTTCAAGTAAAACATTTCCCTCAACAAGAAGGGCATCCCTAAATGGTGAGTCAGTGTGTAACAGGGGCTTAAAAATCCCCCTCCTTTTAAAACTGACCTCAACAAAAATATCATTAATCAAGGAGGATGGATAACCCCTTTTAACAAACATTTCCTTTAATAAATTACATTCCAAAATGAAATCAGCTTCATCCATAACCATTCTGGATGCCCTAACCATCTGCCCTTTTATGATGGCCTTCTTTTGGTGATAGGGGTGGGCACTTGACCAATGTAGGAATGCACTGGAATAAGTGGCCTTCCTAAAAATCTTGGAAGTAAATCTTTCATTTACTAAATCCTTCCACAATTCAATGTCCAAGTATGAGATAGAATCCATTTTAAATTCAAATGTAAACCTCAAAAAGTCAGTAGTATTATTCATATGTTCAATAAGGACCTCCGCAGTCTCTAAACCACCCTTCCAGACTATAAAAATATTGTCCAGGTAACGTGTATACCAGATAACATTGTTCTTAAACAGGGCATCCTTAAACAAGAACTCCTTTTCCCAGTGTGTCATAATTATGTTCGCAAAAGTAGCACCAAAAGGAGAACCCATCGCTACCCCAGTTTTCTGCAAGTAAAAGTCCCCATTAAACATAAAATAATTGTTTGTTAAGACCAATTCCAAAATATACACCAGTAAATCAATCTCCTTACCATCCACTCCTTTGCTGATGAAGTCCCTGACCCGAACCAAACCAATTTCTTGGGGTATAACAGTATATAATTCCTTAACATAATTTGTTAAAAAGTCATAATCAGCCTGGACTTTCAAATTATTTATAGCTGACAGGAAGGCCCAGGAATCACGACAAATATGCTGTTCCCCTTCAATAAATTTCTTCAACTTGGTATCCAAGTATTTTGCACACCCAAATGTGAAGGACTGCCTACTATCAACAATGGGGCGCATAGGTGGATCCTCCATGTCTTTGTGTATTTTAGGCAGCCCAGAAATCACAGGGGGTAATAGGACTGGTAACAGACAAATAATTTAATAAATCAATGTCTATAGAGGCTTCTATAAATAAGTCCCTAATAAATCCTTGGAAAAGCTGGCAAGCCCCATTCATCTCATTCCTAGACACCTTCTCATAAGCATCACACGCCAGTAAATTACACATACGTGCATTATAATAATTCAGAGTCATGAAAATGAGGCCTCCCCCTTTATCAGGTTTAATAACCTAAATGCTCTCTTAGTTTTCAACAAGGAAAGGGCTTCCTTCTCAGCAACGGTAATGTTATACATGGAAGGATCAGCTTTACAATTAGTTAACAAACATCTAATATCATTCTCACAAACTCTCTCAAATAACTGGTGTTATTAAGAGATGTGTTGAGGAAATAAACGTGCTCACTGGCATGTGCTGACATGGCATCCAGTAACTGGTGGAATACTCTGGATGCTGATGCCTGTGAGATCCCCATGATATCCCCAGTTGTGCTTTGGGAGGTACCTGTGGCTAGTATATCTAGGCCTGCACATACCATGGTATCCACTGGGATGGGTTCCCCTCAGCCAGTTTGATGTGTCAGGTGTGGCTGGCACAGCTCAACAATTTGCTGTAGGATGTCTCTGTCCACCCTATAGCGCACCACTATCTCCAGCTCATGTAGCTCCTGGTAGGTTACCCTGAGTCTGTACACTCTTCTCTGTCTCCTCACTGTGGGTTGTTCAGCAGCATTCACATCCTCACCACCCTCAGCCTCTTGCACATGTTGTTCTATGTTGCCTGCTGCAGCCCTTCTCATTTTGTATGTTTGTTTGTTAAAATTTCCCCGCTTGTATACACTGGTGTTGTAGAGTGTGGAAAAAACAGAGGGGAAGGTGTTATAGTAGTGTTCTGGGCTGCTGCCTCTGTAATTGGCTGATCCTGATACATTTCACCTGTCAGCTCTGCTAGTTCTCCTTGATTACTTTCCTACTGCTGTTTCCCCTTCCGATTGCCCTAGGCATGTTTAGACACACCCCTAGCTTAACTGTGCTAAGCTAGGAGCAATCCCAAGCCACAGGGCTCCAATCCACTTACAGTATGCCTAACACACCCCCCATGATGTCACCTATATCCGAGTCTTGCACCCGGCTATCTATACTTTTACATTCTTGGGACCTGCCTCACACCCTGGGGAAAACTGGTATTCACTATCCTTCACCTCATTTGCATAGGAGTGCCTGCTAATGCATAGTTACATGTCACATACTGAGCCTCCCCTAAACTAACCACTGCTTACTGTCGCGCAGTCCCGCACACACCTGCTCACAACTGCTTAAAAGTGCCTTACTCGCTCTGTATCCAACGGCCCTTGTACTGCCTAGCAACAAAATGACCGGCCTCTGCAAAGCTCGAAACCAGGACCCTGCACACCACAGCCGATGTGCTTTAACACTAAGCCATGGCAGATATACAGACATTGGATGTTATCATGAACATATCATCCAGCACAGTCATTCAACAGTATAGGGCATGTATTCCATTACGTAGATGTGTGTGTGTGTGTGTGTGTGTGTGTATATATATATATATATATATATATATATATATATATATATATATATATATATATATATATATGTATATATATATATATATATATATATATCTATATCTATATATATATATATATATATATATATACACACACACACACACACACACATATGGATTATATATCTCAAGAACAAACCTCGTGACACCAAAGCATTTGAAAAGAGAAACACCAGCAGCTCCTGTATGTACTGGTGTAAATCCCAGGGCAAGTGTGTTTTCTGTCCGACACATGGGTTCAGACTGTATTCTGGGTGACATTAGGGTTGCTGACTTTACTCACCAGGCCTATTGCCAAATGTATGGGTATGTCTTGCCAACCCAATCTCTCTTGGCTGATTGTGACATATATGGCTACTATATAGGAGAACTACAAAACACGCTCCTCAGCACATCCAGTGGCTAGACACTCACAGCCACCAACACATAGGATAAGAGTGACAAACACACACACCTGCTATGCCTTTGATAGAACACCTACCTGACTACTTTAAGACACTACAGCATTACGTAGTTACAAACTGCGCTACCGAGATTACTGGGTTACGGCAGTCCAAGAGGTGTATTACTAGGTGGGTGACATCAGCAGGCTTGCCATAGTTGAGTATAGGACTTGTACGGTCTACGAGTACTCTAAAAAGCATTGTTCTGTCCTCAGGCACACACACACACACACACACACACACACACACACACACACACACACACACACACACACACACACACACACACACACACTTGGCATGTGTGGTATTAGAACACAGACCTAACTACTTTATAACACTACAGCATTACGCAGTTACAGAATGCGCAACTGGGATTACTGGGTCAAAGCAATCCCAGAGGTGTATTCCTAGGTGACATCAGCCTTGCCATAGTTGAGTATAGGAATTGTACGGAGTGTGAGTACTCTAAAAAGCATTGTTCTGTCCTCAGGCACACAGACGCGCACACACACACACACACCAGTGGTGGGATCAAAACACCTGCCTATCTACAGATCACTATTACAGTACTACGCAGTTACGAATCGCGCCATGGAGATTACACATTCCAAGGCAGTCGTCATGACTTTCTAGGATTGCAGACATCAACTGGGATGCTGACAGTTAAGATGTACATAGCTGTGAACCTGTGTGTTTAAAGTAGGAGTCCATCCTGAACAGGAGTACGATCATCTGTGGAATGGACATCTACTATCACTATACAGGGTCACAATGGCCATGCTCATACATATAGAAGCACATAACGTACACAAGGTGTCAGTGGGCATGCTCACACACTTAGTAGCACAGGGCTGTTTGGAATGCACGATTAGTGCAACTACACAAGGTTATACTGGGCATGCTCATACACTTAGTACTACAGGGCTGTTTGGGATGCACTCTGATTCTAAACACGGAAGGCCACACTGGCCATGCTCATACAGTTAGACATACAGAACGTGTTGTAATGGACTCCAGTGTTAGTAGTTGTCATTGTTAGCAGGAACGCTGCACTACATATATCTGACACTGGTCATCTCCACAATGTCTGCTGCTGTCCATCACCTTAGATGTATCGGTCTATACCAAGCATAATACTACCACTCGCAGTGATGTCAATGCTAGGAATGGCAACTGCTTGACCAACACAATGAGCCAATGTCCTGCTGTAATTACGAGGTTGTCCAGTGTCTGTCATTCTGAGATGACATGACTGACAGAAGACAAGCCTTTGTCACAGATCACATGCATCCATGATTCAAGGGAGTGGTGATAATACCTAGGCCACATTTGCCCATATAGTGCCATTCTAAGGCAAATGTCCTAAACGCAGGATAACACCCTGACAGCTAGAAGACAATTGCATTGTAGGCTTATGCTAACCAGTGCTAGATGTGTTGCTGTCGTAATCATAACTGCTCATTGTAGAACCTACAATGAGGAATACTGACATCTGTGCAGTGAGGAACACCTGGCTGAAGGCTCTGTAGTGCACAATAGCAATACCACCATATAACTCAGAACCAGATATGTGGGCCATAACACTGGTATGGACCACTCCAGGTGGTGGTGTCCCCACATTAATAATGGCTACTCACATGTACAGACCAGTACTCCAACATAAGTCATCACAGATGAGCCAGGTGCAGGTCACAGTGTCAAAAGCTGCATTCTAGGATGTAATCCTTAGACTCCACCATGTCCTTAGACCACCAACATACATCCATACATGTGGTATGACATATAATGGTACAACACCATGTAACCTTTGACTGGTGGACTGTACCTAGCCCTACAACAACTGTGCAGAGTACCCATGTACTGACACAGTTGCATCATGTGTTATGCAATGCAGTGATACCACTGTTTATAACCAGGTCAGCTGTACACATACCAGGGTCCCTCAGATATTGACAACATTAACAGATGACTGTTGCTGTACACCATTCAGTGTGTACACAGCCTGACATAAAGCTATGATTGTACATGATGTTTACGTGGAGAGCAAATTGTTTTGACATTTGTGTAGGATACAACCTGGGATGTGGTCAGGTCCCATGCAGCCTGTATGTATGGCATTATAAAGTGCAGCTTGTACCTGCATAGTTATTACAGGGTTTCTGTAGTGTACACGGATATATGAATGTGTACCTGTTGGGAGGAGGCAGTGTGTTTGTTATCTAAGACCCTATCTGGATGAACAGATGCTATTTCCATAGGTGCAGTACTTCTCATGCCATAGTGCTGTGAACCACAACAGGTCTTGTTGTTGCCATTATGTGTCATGACACAGCTAAGGAATCCTCTGTGTTTGGCCTCATAATATGTGGATGATTAGTTTCATGGTAGCTTTGTGTGGCATTATATGGTGTATCTGCATCTTACTGAAGCTGACCATGGCTCACCTTCCACTCATGTGTGTTGACTCTTGCACCAGTTACTACCTTCTGTGGTACAGTTTAATCAGGGTACCACTGGTTTACCTTCATGTTTGTGTTTGGTTGATTCCTGTTTCTGTTTCAATGGCATGATCACTGCACATATGTGAGTGCTTAAAGTGCATTTGTGTAGGCCCAACATTTGCACATGCATTGTACATCTGCATGGGTGCCATGACAGTCACCACTTCGCTCTTAAGGAACATAACATTGGCATTGAAGACTGACCATGTGTGGCATACTGTTAGCCCTGTTGGTATGACTATGGTGATCCAGGTCATTGGTGTTGATGAAATCCAACATGCATTGAGCACATGTGTTGGTACATGATGAGTCTTCCCAGTTCATAATGGTTCATAGGTTCATGTAGATACTGTGGGTCAGTTTTCCTTCTATTTTGTTAAGCTTAGCCTGTTAATGTGAAAATTACGTAATAAAAGCTTGCACCTTGTGTTTGTAAGGCATATACCTTTAACCATTATTCCATCCTGCCACCCATCTCTGTAAAGACAAAGCATGCACCTTTTTTTGTTGTATACTATTAACATGAGAATACAT
>NC_056750.1:111761950-111801343 GCF_019279795.1 Protopterus annectens | reverse complement strand
AATGTTAGGGATAATTGTTGGAGGTATTCAGTTGGACTCATGGTTGCATGTGTTCTGGGTTTGCTCAGCACTATCAGAATTTTAATAGAAATGGGGCAGCTGCTAAAGGACATTAAACTAAAAAAAACTGTTACCACTAGGACTGGAGAGCCAAATACTGCATGAGAGTAAGAACTTAGTCTCAGTAATTATTTTGAGGAAAGCAATAACAAAAAGGTGAAAACAGACCCCCTAATAGATGAAGTGGAAGCTATAGTAACACATCTGGGACAAAGAGAAGGAAATGAAAGAGAGACACAGACGGCATAAAAGAAGGGAGAGCATTGGTGAAAAAGGTGGGCAACAAACTGGGATAATTGAGTAAAGATGAGTCAGCACTTAGTGACACAGAGAATAAGAGCCTCTAGAAAGATGAAAATGAGACTGGAGATAAAGAACAAAAAGGCTGTCAAAGAAAGGATGTGGTGTTTATTGATTAGAATATATATGTTTTGAAAACTGAGATTACCTTAGAGAACTGCACCATGCATGAGGACTGCCGCAATGTTAGAATTATTCTTGATACCAAAAAATAAAATGTGTGTTCTTTAAAAATAATTTACAAGATTGAAAGATAATGGGTGAGGAATACAACTGGAACTAAATGACTCCTTAGGTGAAAGGGACTGCCATTGGTATAATTTTAACTGCAAGAACAAATGTAAACAGCTTTTTTTTTTGGGGGGGGGGACAAGATGGGTTGGGGATAAAAATGAAATGTTAATAGGAATTTTAAGGATTCCGTATATCAAAATGTTAAGTATATAAAAATTTAAAGATTAAAAATGATGAGGTAAAACAGTGTTCAAAACAATTTTATTCAGTATAAGAGTTATTATCTTTAACACCTGTATGCTGAAACAGGATGGATCATAATCCACTACAGTAATGTTTTGCTGTTTTACCTCTGCATTGCTCTTTCAGAAGTATGATGTTTCATTGAAAAAAACTGTTGTATTTACAGAAAAGGGTCATCCAAGGCTTGAAAAGCAGCTTGGGATTCGTGTAGGGATAGGGGTGATTGTGGTGGAAAACTGCTACATTGGGTTAGTTGCTACAATAGTATGGAGAAGATTGATTGATCATCTCCTGCCAGATCATGTTATGTGGTGTTTTTGAAAATACTTACGAGGCTGTTAAAAAGATTAGCCTTACATTCCAAAGGTAGTTTTTGGCCATTATATTTTGCATTTGGTTTTTGCATACGAATAACCCAGATGCAAGCAGACCAAGGTTCTTTTATATATTTTCATTTGTTTACTGGGAGAGTCTAGCTGATTAAAAAAAAAAAACATCACTGGAAGCCAGGCGAGAATAGCTTCACACACAAATTATATAATATCCTACCTTAACGCAAAAAGTAAAAACCATACAGGATACCAATTGCAGTACAGAGGCATAAGATTTAACAAAAATGTCCCATAAAATATACAATTCACATCCTGCAATAATGTCATGTACTTACATTGACATACATGAATAAAGTCACGTTACATTACAGTAGTATAGCACATATTTGCAAATAGTAAAATTGGGTGCCAATATCAAGTGCTGAATCCTAGTGGATTTTTCCCTGCGGTTTTCTCCTGACCACAGTACAGGCAATATAGGTTGAAGGACCTTAACAGATACCCTGTAACTCTAACCATTGGTCTGGAAGCCACCATTTTAAGCTTAAAATAATACCACTGAACCCTAGTGGATTCTCCCTGCGGTTTTCTCCTGGCTACAGTACAGGCAATACAGGTTTGAGGACCTAAAGAGATACCCTGCAACTCTAACCATCGGTCCGGAAGCCACCATTTTAAGCTTAAAATAATACCACTGAACCCTAGTGGATTTTCCCTGTGGTTTTCTCCTGGCCACAGTACAGGTAACACAGGTTTGAGGACCTTAACAGATACCCTGCAACTCTAACCATTGGTCTGGAAGTCACCATTTTAAGCTTAAAATAATACCACTGAAGGATGTGTCCCAGTAAATAACTACTACATAAGCTAATCTTTTAATTAATGCTAGACTTTATAAGCACAACAAGAATTTACAGTGTTTTTTTTTTTTTTTTGCTAGTCGCCACGAAAAGCAGACGCCAGCAGCTCCTATCCTTTCTCTTTGGTTACCCACTATCCTCATACTGTTTCTGTGTATATTCTCCTGTTCTGTACTTTACCCTTCCCTGAATTCATTTCTAGCCTCACTCATAACTGCTTTTCCTAGTGCACTTGCCCTATTTTACTTTCTTCAGACTCTTACATATTAATGTTTTTTTTTTTTGCCCTGCTTTTAGCTGCTAGTAATACCTCTCTCTCCCACTCCAAAGCCCCTCTATATTGTAGCTTATTTTAACCATACAGAACTGGGTTTGCTTCAACTAAATCTACTTGTGTAGCTTGAGACCAGTGTCCTTTTGTAAGCTTACTCCTGCTCATATTTTATTTCTTTTTATTTTATTTCTGGTAACTATACCTTTAGAAACTTTATATCCTTGTCTCTCAAGCTAGTTTTTCACTATCTTTTTCTGATTGTTTCTATGACTTCATCTTGACCCAGGTGCTAGCCCAGCCCAGTATTAGTAATTACCCCTCCCCCTCACCTCACTTCCTCTTCCTAGTCTTCATATGTGCCTCACGATAGCAGGAGCCATTTTGAAACCTTCTTTCCCCTTCATGCTGCTGAGCATCTGCTGCTCTGTGTAAGGTAAAATTTAGATTCTTTGGCATTAACTGTTTTGTGATGTCCTTTCTGTTGCCTTAACTGCTTTAGATCATACAATATTTGGTGATTATTCTGTTTTATCTGCTTTAGGTCATATCGTATTTTGTGATTATATTGAGATGAATATTGCTTGCATATGCAGTCTCTGGTGTACTTTTTCTTGTGACTCTAGTTTTGTGAATATTTAAAGTATATTTTCCCTGCCGGAAGGATCTCCAGCACCTTACGGTCACGGGTAGCTTAGTGTTTGAATTGTACTCAACTTATTTCTTGTTCTTTAATGAAAGAAAACTGTAAATGTGAATATTTACCAACTAAGTTTCTTGTTGCAAGGAGCACCAGCACCTTAACTTCACATTTAGATGTATCTGTAGTATTTCCCCTGTAATTTCTTGGTGTAGTACTAAAGTAAAAGGAAGAACTATTGCCTGAAAGTGTACCAATTGTTCTTGTCCTCAGTATCCTGAATTTCTGTTTTCCTGCTTTGTGAATTATTGCCTTGTGTATGTCTACACTGTGCTGTTGTTAACTACTGTTGTTCTGCATTACTTTGTGCATAGGTGTAAACACTGCTGTGTTCTTAGCTACCTATGTGTGTAAGACACTCATACAATAGAAATTAATGCTAGGTGTACTGCCTCTGCCTATATGTATTACTTTTTTTCTCTCTACCCATGGTATTTTTGTCTCTCACTCTTTTCCTGAATTACTTGCTCATAACTAACCCCCCTCCTCTCTTTTTTTAGCCCTAGTGAATTTTTCCCGTGTGGTTTTCTCCTGGCCACAACAGTACAGGCAACATAGGTTTGAAGACCTTAACAGACACCCTGCAACTCTAACCATCTGTTCGGAAGCCACCATTTTAAGCTTAAAATAATACCACTGAAGCATGTGTCCCAGTAAATAACTACTACATACGCTAATATTTTAATTAATGCTAAACTTTAAGCACAACAAGAATTTACAGTGTTTTTTTTTTGCTAGTCGCCACGAAAAGCAGACGCCAGCAACTCCTTTCTCTTTGGTTACACACTATTCTCATACTGTTTCTGTGTATATTCTGTTCTGCACTTTACCCTTCCCTGAACTAATTTCTAGCCTCACTCATAACTGCCTTTCCTAGTGCACCTGCCCTGTTTTACTGTCTTCAGACTCTTGCATATTCATGTATTTTTTTCCCCTGCTTTTAGCTGCTAGTAATACCTCTGTCTCCCCCTCCAAAGCCCCTCTCTATTGTAGCTTATTTTAACCATACATCACTGGATTTGCTTCAAGTAAATCTACTTGTGTAGCTTGAGGCCAGTGTCCTTTTGTAAACTTACTTCTGCTCATATTTTATTTCTTTTTATTTTATTTCTGGTGGCTATACCTTTAGAAACTTTATATCCTTGTCTCTCAAGCTAGTTTTTCACTATATTTTTCTGATTGTTTCTATGACTTCATCTTGACCAGGGTGCTAGCCCTGCTCTGTTCGCCCTCGCTATGCTCTGGGTCACTTTGCTCCCCTACCGTACTCCCAATTCCACCCACCCCTATTACAATTACCTTTATACCCAACTATTCCTCCTTTTCCTGTCCCACTAACCACTACAATTCCACTTCCTGCCTATTGCCACAACCACCTTACTAATCTGTCAGTCTTGTCAACACCACTTCCTCTATACCACTCTCTCTACCTACTCTGTCTGACCATCTTTTATTCCAACATGTATTATTTTCCAATATCTTCTACACTACTCCTTATTCTCTCTATCTCCACCTCTTACCACTCCAATCTCTCTGACTCACTCCTATGTTCACCAACCTCTCACTCATACAACATATATCAAACTACATCTTTTACTATCTCCCCTAATCTCTTTACTACCTCTACCTCAGGTCTATATAAACTATCCATAATACAGGTTTTTAAACCTTCCCACAAAACTAAGTAAAAACTATACAAACTCCATCTAGCATCTATTACACACTCTCTCCTCACTAAAAACCTACTTTGTTCTGGAGATATCCATTCCAACCCTGGCCCCTCTTCTCTCCCCAAAACTACCTCTACACTGCCCCCATCTTACTCCTCCAACAGTCACCAACCTCAGTCACAACAATCATCTCCATCCAAATACTTAACTATTTACTCACTGAATATTCAGAGTCTAGCAAATAGTCACCGAGCTGCACTCATGGATAGCTCTCAATACCCCTCACATCCTCTCCCTATCTGAAACTTTGCTCAAGCCACAAATCTCAAATAGTGAAATACTCCCACCAGGTTATAATATCTTCCGATCTGATAGACCTGCAAAAAAAGGTGGTGGCATGGCCATCCTCTACTCAAGCAACCTTAACTTCTCACCATACTCTTCCCCAATTCCTGACTTCATCCCAGCTGAAATCATCATCCTTAACTGCCATCTGAATCCTCACAAAAAACTTGCAATTGCCTCTATCTACCTTCCTCCTGGTAACAATCTGCCCATTCTTGAAAACATCCTATCCTGGTTCTCCCACAACATACCATATGAGACGCTTATCCTTGGTGATGTCAACATTGATTGGTCTATACTCACAACTGACTCCTCCAACTCAGTATCCACCTACATGGCTTCCACCAACTTATAACATCTCACACTCACTTCCATAAAATTTCCACTTCCAGCTCCATCATAGACTGGATCCTTACCAATTCCCCCCACCAATACCACAATCCCGCCACCTTACCTGACTCTCTCAGTGATCATCTCCCTACCACCATCTTAAGACACTACTCCCATATTCCTCAACCCCAACTTATCAAAGACTGTCAAACTATCGACTTTCAATTCATCCCAATTTAACTCCATTCTCCACAACATAGATTGGTCCATTCTAAAACACCTCCCCCTAAATGATGCTGTAAGCACTTTCAATAGCATCTTCATGAATACTCTAAACTCCTTAGCTCCCTCTAGGAAGATCAGAGTAAAATCAAATCATGCTCCCTGGCTCCCCAAAGAGACTAGGTCCCTTATGAAACAGAGATTGTGCTTGGAAAATCTGGACTAAAACTAAACAACCACCCTTTCTTCAAAAATACAGGCAACTGAGGAACCTTGCAAAAAAATATACAACTAATGACAAAAAGTTGTACTATAGCTCGGCTCAGCTTAACAATAAATCCAATCCTTGAAAATTTTGGTCAACTCTCAACATCCTCTATCCTGGAAAGCCCTCCAATCCCTCCCCATACCCTAAACCTTCCTCTCAGGAAACAGCTACCCTCCTGAATAAACACTTTATCTCTTCCATCCAAACTCTGGTAACCTCTAAGCCAAACTCTACTACAACACCCACCCTCCAAGTCCCACTAACACAATTTTTTTCTTTTGAGCTAGCTCCCATTACTTGCATCAAATCTCTACTACTCAGGCTAAAACCTTGCTCTCCTTCCACTGACTGTCTATCTCCTACATTCCTGAAACTTGCTGCTGACTCAATTGCCTATCCTATATCTATACTAATTAATCAATCTATTCTGGAATCAGCTGTCCCCACCCTTTGGAAATCTTTCTTCACTATCCCTCTTCATATAGGTGGAAACTCCACTGACCCCTCAAACTACCAACCCATTGCCATTCTGTCTGCCCTCTCCCAAGATATTAGAAAAATGTATTCACTCACAGCTTCTCAGTCACCTCCTCACACACCACTTACTTACCCCTACCCAACATGGATTTCGTCCTCACCAGAGCACCACCACTGCCCTCCTCTCCTTCACTCATATCATTGCAGAGCCCCTAGACAACAATAAACACATTTCCTGTCTCTTCCTAGATCTCTCCAAAGCCTTCAATACTGTCTGTCATCCTCTACTACTATCCAAACCTGCAAATCTCCACCTATCCCCCTCCGCACTTGCCTGGTTTAATAGTTACCTATCTGGCAGGGAACAATCTGTCAAATGGCTCTCATCCTCCTCACCTTTCCTTCCCATCTCCACTGGTGTTCCCCAAGGCTCCATCTTGGGACCTCTTTTGTTTGACATCTCCAATGATCTTTACACCTCATGCAAAGAATCCTCCCTTATTCAGTATGCCGACTCCACACTTATATCCATCTCAAATAACATTCCTGAACTACACTCCCTGACCCAACAGGCCCTACTATCTAAAATCCCAAAAAGACCAAACTCCTACTTTTCCTTCCCCGTTCTCTTTCTCATCACAAAACCTCCTTTTTTATTACATCTTCCAACAGCACAACTCTCCAACCTGACACCCACACAAAACTCCTAGGGGTCATTATCGATGACGAACTAAAGTACACATACTCCAATGTATAAAAAAAAAAACAACCAGAAACTAGGTCTGCTATATCGGAACAAAAAATTCCTAACCCCTGAATCTAGACTTACCCTGGGCCAGGCACTCCTCCTCCCCTCCCTCTTGTACGCCACCCTAGTTCTTACCAATATCCAGGCCTCCACTCTAAACAAACTCCAACAGACTTACCATAAAATAGCCAGATTCATTACTAAAGCCCCATACAGCTCACACCACTGCATTTCTTTAAACTCTCTTCAATGGCTTGAACTTCACCAATTTCTGCTATCTTATCAATTTCATATGCTACACTCTCTATTCTTTATAAACCCTCCTTCTGTCCATCTCTATCTTCCTTAGTCTCCATCTACATCCCATCCCGGACCCTCTGTACTTCTAACCAACAATTACTTGATATCTACCACCCAAAAAGGTCAGTAGGCAAACTACTCACAAACACTCCCTTGCCCATACTTGGAACAAACTTCCCCTTGACTTGCGTTCATTCTCCCACACCTTACACTTTAAAAATGAATTAAAAGCTTATTTTCTCAATTCTAGAACCTGCCCTTGCCATGACCCTATCTAGTCTTCCTTCCTTTTATGTACTCTCAAAAGGACCATACTTAGTACCTCATTACACCTCTCTCTCCAATGTGTCTACTATGCATTTGCATAATTTTATACAAGCAAAAAATTTCTATTGTTGACCTATTGAACTATATCAATGTAAAATTGTTACTTAGCTTCTTTTTAATGCAACTTTAAGTTTATGCATGTAACCCAACATATGTGAATCTTTTTGCTATAACTGCTATTATATCAGTATTGTTTAAAATTGTACTTGTTTAAAATGTACTACTGGAGCTTTTCTCCTCTGGTCTCCATTGAAAATGGGCCACAAGCCCAGTTGGACAAACCCGGTTAACAAATGTCAATAAATAAACAAATAAGTTAAGGTGGAGTGCAAGTACTGCAGATGTTGAAAGATACAGCACTTGACAAGTACTTGAATAAACTTTCAAGACTGAAAAATGATGTAAGGGGGACTTGTATTTTGAAACAAGAGGGAAGGCTAGGAGGCGGCATTAGGATGCAGTGAAGTAAGCAAATTAAACAGTATTTTGTGGTTCTTACAGTTAAGGTATTTGCCTAGGTTTGAGCATACCCAGGCGTTATTTAGGTATTGTTTAACTTATTTATATAAATAAGTTATTTATTCCAGTTTGGTGACCAGGGAGGTCCACTGGGCTCAAGAGCCCATTTTCAGTGGAGGCCCGGGGAGAAAAGCTCCACAATACAAAGTTACATTACATAGAGAATTACAAGAAAAATATTTGCATTGCAATCAACAGATAGTATAACAATCAACAGGTAGTATTACAGTCAAAACAGGTATTCAGTAAAGACAGAAAAACTATTAAAAATGTTTCAAGCGAAAGACAGGCATACAGCATAATGACTGGATGTTACTGTTTAGTTACATTTATAATCTAAGTATATGAGAGAAATTAGGAAGGTATGAAGGTTAGCCAGGAGAGAAGGAGGAGCAGAGCTTAGGAGGTATGAGTTGAAGAGTGCAGTTACATTTCCTGTGAAGAAACGGGTAAGAATGAAGTTTTGTTTTGAAGGGGTGTGGATTGTCAGAGGTCCTCAGAGTAGAAGGCTAGGGAAAAGGAGAGTAGAAGCTGACCAGCTAGGTGCTTGGGTTTTTGGATGATTATAAGGTTTTGGTGAGTAGGTCTAAGGGGGTTATATGGTTGTAGGATATTAGATAATGCAGGGCAGCTAGTAGGTTGGAATAATAATTTGTGGGCTGTGACGATTTGGAGGAAGTTAAATTGGCTTGAACTCCCTAATCAACTTGAGTGTAGGGTGGTGCAGTGATGGGAGGAGTATTTTACCTTTGTAGCGAATCTGGAGATTTTGTTGTAGCACACTTCCAGTTTGAAGGTGAGTGTGGAAGATTAGTAAGTAGAGGAGTGCCATACAAAAGAGAGGGGAGGAGATAGGTAGTGGCCAAAGTTTGTCTGGTGGCGGGAGTGAGGAAGTGGTTGTTTCTGTAGAGTAGGCAGAGTTTTATGTGGGTTTTCTTGATGTTAAGTTGGATGTGAGTATTGAATTTTAAGTGTTCATCGATGACCCCCAGGAGTTTGGCAGAGGGAACGACTTCGACAATGGAATTGTTAAGTCTGAAACTAAAACTTGATTTTTCAGTTTGCTTTAATTGTAGTGTATGGAGTTCCAAATGTTTGAAGGCCAAGCAGGAGTAGAGTGAGTCACCAGCCATATTAGATTTGGTGCTAAGAAAAGTGCTTTAGTTTGAGAGCATAGTTCCCTGGCTGGGGAATTGTATTTTACTACTTTCTGGTTTATGTATTATGCTATGGACAATATGTAGTTGTGAGTTGGTAAGAGGCTGTGGGAGCTCAACCACATATCTCTCAAAAATCTAAGCACAAGAAATCTGGACAAAGGACCAAAACTGGGGACATTTTTAAATATTGCTGCTATAAACCTGGGAAGTTGATAGAATAGCTGATTTTATACTAGCATGCATTTTCTGAAGGATTTGAAGTCTGAAGCTGAAATATAAACAGTAAATTTTATGAGGAACAGACCAATAAACCAGACACTCAGTGAAAATCTGGACAGTTGAAGGGGTATTAACCAATATGGTTGCTTTTAGGGCTATGCATTGGTAACCTTCTATAGTAGATGGGTGGCAAAACTAGCAACTTAGTTGTAGCAGCTGTCTAGTTTCATTTTTGGGTGTTATGCCCCCCTCATCCTGACTAGGCTTCATAAAGGAGAGATGGTAGTTTAGGTTGATGTAATGTTTTTTCTACTGTGCTTCTATTTAATATTTTTTAACAGCTTGGAAAATGTGTAGATCAAATTATAGGTGTTTTTATTGTGACTCCTAGTAGTTTGTATGCTGGTGTTATTTTCAGTGAGTGTTTGAAAGATTGATTTTGGTCTGAAGAACATTTTTTATTTAGAAGGTGAGATTCTCCTCCCTACTTAAGTGGATGAAGAGTCCTTCTGAGGGTGTGTTGGGGCATTTATTATTGCCTCTATCCATGAGGGATATGGGTGTCAAACCTGGGAGTGAATTTGTGGTTTGCCTTCCATTCATCCAATCTACAAGTGAATAGAGTAAGAGAGGTACTTTATGTGGAGTGGAAGAGAGTGTTGTAGAAGCGGTATTGTCTGAGATGCATAACTATCCCTACAAATGTTCTCTTTGTGTTGCCAAAGAGATTGAGATCCCTTGAGTGGGTGTTCATGCTACCATTGGGCTTATGAAAGTCTAATAGGAATGACAGGTTAGTGTTTCTTGAGGCTGTATGTGAAAGACAGAGGTCACCTGGTTAGTAGCCTGTATGATACTAGGGGACAAGGCTTTGAGACGGACCATCTTTTTTATGATTATTTATTTTGTTTGACCACATTATCTCACAAGCAAAGTATTTGGACAGTACATACCGGCTGGGTGAAAGATTTCATCCCCTGGACCTGGACACCATACCTTTAGATATAAGCTGTGTGAGTGAAAAAAGGACTTCCTGGCAATAGCGGATACACGGTGAATAAAAATAGTTCATTTAGTTCATTTCTACCATAGTCTGGGATCTGAGAACCTACTTTCAGGGATGTGTTGTCAAGGTGAGGGTCCCATGCTTGTTAAAGGATACAGTTACACATTTCTTAGCATTTATTTTTAGTACATGGTTTGGCACCAGCAATTTGTTTAGGAAAGGCCCTAATGGAGGATTTTTGTGTCCTGTGGGGAGTTTATGATAGCAACAAGTTTAGTTGTCTGCTTACCTTATCAGCCATAAACCCTTAGCATTTTTTTAACCTAGGAGCAAATGCCAAAGAGTTGGTCCGAAGTACTGAACCCTAGGGGTACACCACTAGTGACACATTTTTGGAGAAGGTAGACCTGACAATCCTAATTACTTGAGTTTTATTTGTGAGCCAGTTTGATGTCCAAGTTAAACCATCCCAGCAAAATGTAAATCCATTTGTATCTACAATACCAGAGTGGGGATGGTGCGAGGTCTAGATATGCATTGTGTACTGATTTGTATTCGTCCATTGCTTCTGAAACCTTCTTGAACAAATTGACCAGGTTAAGTAGATTGCTCCAAAATATAAATATAACACCATGTAAAACGAAAAATCTTCTGTACAACCGGAAAGCATGTAATTCTTTTAATTAGGTTAAGTATATTGTTTGAGATTTTTTTTTTTAAACCCAGTTAAAGAATGCTTTGTGATGCTGTTTTTACCTCCTATCTGGCTTTGGCTGGTTTGATCAGGGTCTGGAGTTCATTGTTAAGTTTAGTGAAAGTGTTATTGGCATTTTGAGAACTAAATTTATTTTTGCATGCAAGAAGTTTTTTCTTTTAAACACAATAATCCCCTTCCATGTTGAGAAAAACCTGGTGAAGGGGCAAATGATTCGAGGGGCAAAAATGTGTTCAACTTTGTTTGATTTCAAATGTGAATTGGGTTGCCTCACACAGATTTTCTTGGACAGAGGATACCCCAAAAGTATGGTGTATTCTTTGGGAGAAGAGGTTTTGAAAAAATGGGGGTGGGGGAGATATTCACCTTTATTAGGTCAAGGTAACACCCAGGAAGAACCAAATAAAGATCCTGCCAACCACTTTTCCAAAGCTATGGTTATGCACTATGGCAGTTTTGGGAACACAGTCAAAAATATAATTTCGAAAAATTGGGTTATTGCAGGGAATGGTGAGGTGTACAATCAACTAGGTAGCACCCCCTTATTCATTCACAAGGTAGGGCAATTTGAAGTACTACCTAGAACATCCTTTCACTTTAAAGGTAGGAGACAAGGGAACCCAGAAATGTGGGAGGTGTAAATATCGCCCACACATATTGGAGGGTACTACTGTCATAGTAGGCGAGTTCCAGATTAGAGTACACCTAGCTAATGGGAATTGTAATACTAAAGGATTGGCATACCCAAGTATTTGTACAAGATGTCAGGGGTTCTATGTAGGAAAAACGGAGCGGATGTTACGTAAGCGTATTTACGAACATTTGTATGCAATAGAAACTAGGAACCCTAATAATTCCCTTTTCAAACATACTTTGACTTGTACAGGGCAAGCCAGCTACAAATTTGGCATCTTGGAAAATGTGTTGAGAGACCCTAGGGGTGGGAACTGGGGTAACAGAATCAACAATAGTGAAATCAGATGCCAAATTAAATTAGGAGCATTGTATCCCCCAGGAATGAATGAACATCTCTCCCTAGCACCTATTTTAAAAGATAAGGCACGCACACTTTAATTGTAGGTGTGCATGAAAAGTGACTCTCATCAAGTGAGAATTCCAACTGTGCAGCATTTGACTAGTGTAATGTCTGTTTAAGAATTCATCATTAATTGTTGCACTAATTGCTTAATTGGTTAGGAGAGCAATTAAGGGGACTGTGGGTTTGTTATTTATAACCGCTCAAAGGGTGAGATATTCAGGTTTGAGAAAGTCCACATTTAAGTGGACGTAAGCGCTTCCCATTGGGAATTATTTCCTTGGATTTGTTTGGTGCTACTGTTTGTGCTGTTATTATACCCACAGGTTAAACTGTGTTTACTGGGAACTGTACCTTGGAATTGTTTGTCTTCTTATATTCAGCTGCTTTTTCTACCATTGGGAATTGGTGCCTTGGAGTTGTTTGGTGCTGCTACCCTTGGCAGTTACACTTACGAGGTACACGTGACTTTTTGGATCTATTTCCTTTGTATGATTTGATTACCACATTTTGCTGCTACTTTGGTGTTATTTTAACGTATTTTGGACACTTGAGGGGTGTGCAGTCGATTGGGATGTGCATTTGCAAAGTTTTTAGCTTCAGTTGCAGCTACTGAGCATTGGGATGAGCTACTTTGAGCTTACAGCACTCCGGTCAATTAAGACTTTCACACAATTATTTTTACTTGCGGACTGAATTCATCTGACTATAAGGTTTTACCTCATTGGAACTGTTAGTGTGTCACAGGCTGTGTCCAGCCATTTTTTATCCTGTTTTTTTTTTTATTTTTGAATAAAATCCTTTGATTTACAACTAACAGAACATTTATTCAGGCTTACAGAGGTTACCAAGGTGGATTATTGTGTTTGAAGTGTTTTTTGATCCACCCAACCGCTCCGTTCTTGAAGTTTTTTTCTTTTATTATAGAGCCTGTTGCATTATAGTTCCTCCATAGGGGGTTTATTTTTACATTTGGCATTGTATTTACTTCTGAGGGGATGAATGCATTTTTTGCAGCTGCATGCATAGGCATAGAATTGGATGGTAAAGGATTCCACATAACACATTCGAATTTAGCCAGGTCATTATTCAGTTCTAGTAGAGTAGCCGTGGCATAATATCTAAATACAGAGGTAGTAGAATATGCTTCTGGGTTTAGTCTAAAGGTAAATGTGACTGATGGGGTCTGATTTTTACCATGAGGAAGTTACAATTGGTGGGGAGCAGAACTGATCCATATTGGTAAGGACCAAGTCCAGGATTTTTTCAGCCTTGATTGGGGTGCAAACTGATATAGAGAGTTTGTACTGATTATGTCTGGAAATTTCTGATCATACATTTTGAGGATGTGTATGCATATGCCTTCCAGTTAATGGAGGGGTAGTTGAAGCTTTCCAGGAGAATGGTGTTTGGCTTAATGCATAGGGACTCCATACTGGCCAGATAGGAGGTATGAGATGATGGGACATAAAGGGAGCCCTTTAGTTAGCTGTGAAATTGAGGGTTTTAATAGTAAATTGGACCTGGAGGCAGCCCAAGTTTTTGTCTAATGAGTCTGGAGATGAAGTTTTTGTTTTTAACAATATGGAAACACCTTTACCCGTAGGGCCCTTCTGTAATATGGTTGGTCGAAATGTGTGGTAGGCATTGAAATCTGGCACTGATGGAATGCTCTCACTGGTCTTGAACCAGGTCTCTGCGACAATGCTTATATCAATGGGTTATGAGTGCTTGTAGGAGAAGAGTTTAAGGCTCCATGTGCTGACAAAGTAGCACCTTTTATTTAGTTTGTTTTATGTTTGAAGCTTTAGAAGACTGACATCACCTAAAAAGGCATGATGAGGTGAACAAAGATTTAGCCAGTTCACAAAAGCCATAGGGGGAGTAGGTGATGGCCTTTCCTGCAAAGCAGTTAGGACTGTCTGCCATCTCCTCCCAGGCTGATGCATATCGTACCTCTTTAGAGTCTTCTTGCTGTCCTTGATATGAAGAATTTAATATATGCAAGTTCTGTATTTGTTGGATTACAGAAAAAAATGTGCATTGACATGTCTGGCTTTTTTAAATACTGGTTAACAACTGAAAATTGTCTTTTGATTTGATTTTCAGGATGATCTTTCATCAAAAGGGCTGCCTCCTTGTGAAGCTGCTGTTAACTTGGCTGGTGAGAATGTCTTGAACCCCCTACGCAGGTTAGTCCATTAGTGGTTGCCACCAGATGACTTTATATTAATGTCATTCATGGTTTTAACTGCTTCTAGTGTGTATAAAGTAGGCAAGGTAAGGGTCTTCACATGAAGAATGCCCCCATGTTCCATCCTTTCCTCCCAATATTTGCAGGAAGAAGTGGCAACAAGCACAAAAATCAGTCTTACTTTCATTTTGTTGGTGAAAACTGTGCTGTAATGAGTGGCAGCATAAATTGGGATTTAGCACATGTCTCGTACTACAGACATATTGCTTTTTCCATCACTAGACTGTAGGCCTGGGCTTTTCAGCCTATGCAGTACCACAGCCAGGTGCTGACCAAAATGAAGTTTAGAGAAAAGCTGAGCCAGGTGGTGATTTAAAATTCCCAAAGAAAGCACTTGCCAACACTGGCTGTGAATGTTGGAGAAGAGTTAAGCCAGGTGCTGGTGTTGCATTCATAAAGAACGCACTTGTATACCCAGCAATCTGCCAACGGATACTTTTTTTTTTTTAATTTTGTACTAGGAAACAAATATCATACCTGATAATATTCCTTAAACCATATTGTGACAGTGCAGGACCAAAGCATTTAAAAAAAGTCCTCTGTGAAAGATGAACCTCTTCCCTGTTCTGAAATAGATTACTATTGAAAGTGTCTCTCCCTTTCCATCCCAAATGTATTGGAATAATTGAATTAAAAACCTTAGCTGTCTTTGTTTCCACTACTATTACTAGTTAAAACTCTAAACTTAATTTGCTAGACATATCCTCTCTTCCCTTTTGTATTTGTAATGTCTTCTCCTATCTCTTCATGTCTTTGAATAACAAAAGTCTGAGCTGTCCTAACCAGCTGTTGTACAACATACATTCAGTCCTGTTCACTGTTTTCATTACCACCTTGTATCCTGTCCATCATCTTTCCATTTAAGGTTTCTTTCCAGCACTCACATGGTAAATAGCTACTGCTTGAACCAATGTCTGAAAAAAGGTCTTGTTTATTGCCTGTCCATGGATTCTGCTTCCTTAAGATAACACTGCTACCCTTTACATTTTCCCTGGTAGTTTAGGTTACCCCAGGGTTGTCCTCCTGTATTTTTCAGCCTGACATCTTCAGTTGTATATTCCTTTGGTTGTTCCACAAGTAATGTACCACATGCTTGGAAAGGCTGAAGTGAAGAAATCTGCCACCAGCTAAACAGTGTCCATTCTCCTTCGTTCATCACTTGTCCCTCTGAACCTTACTATCTTCAATAAAGAAAGTGTTTTTCATGCCATGTGCATGCAAGTGCCATGAATAACATCATGAACGTGGCTACACCAGGAGGAAGGCATATAAAATAAATTTTGTCACTTTCTGAGCCTTTGCTCTGAACAATTTTTTTATGTTCCCTGTTTTCTAGCAGCTTCCCTGCCTGTCTACAGTTTGTTGGCCAATCCTATTCCCTTCATCTTAGAACTCCAGAGAGGTTACACTCACAAAGTACCCACTCGTGTGCAAGTCACCTTTTATAGTTATTGTGGGCTCAGTCTTGCTGAGTAGTGCACCCTGCTAAGTATACCACAGTACATAACCTCCCCTCATTAAAACTTAGAAGTGTTTAGTATTTTAATGGGATAAAATGGTATTTCAAGGTCCATAGAGTCCTCATGAGGTAACCAGTTTACTACTAGAACCCGAGCCTCATTGTCCTGGTGCAGAATCATTGCCAAAGAACTACTTCGCCATTTGGTGAGAGGGTGAGGTGGCTTTCTAACCAGTCTCAAGTTTTCAGTTCTGTTGTGCTTCTTTGCTCACTGGCACATCAGTCTCACTGTTGTGCACAACAGTCTCTGTACAGAATTGGGAAACAAGACAGGACTGGAAACTCTCACGCTACTGTTTTCTGATTATGCATGCCGTCAGTCAGTGTCCCACCCTGTAGTATCAAGATCCTATCTAATCCATCTGGAGAGGTGTTGTCCTCTGCCATGCCTGTAGAATTGGATCCTATTTAATCCATCTGGACAGCGGTTGTCCTCTGCCATGCCTGTAGAATTGTGATCCTGTCTAATCCATCCGGAGAGGTGTTGTCCTCTGCCATTCACTGGCTAGATCTCAAGTGGTCAGTGTTTCCATGTAGAAAACTCCTGAATTAGTCTCATGGACTTTAAAAAAATGGACCTGTTTCATCTTGTAGTTTCCAGCGGTAACTTAGATGTACTAAATATCTTTTTGTCGGAAAGATTTGCCTGTTACTTGTCATGCTGTGACTTTTGAAGTATTTTTCTTTCAACGGTCCAACTAAGACTTAGATTTATGAAGTCTAGTCTGGTTCTAATAAGTTTCCTTAAGAACAGTTCTGTAGCTGTCTGTCCTTTTCAGTGCTTATCTGAATGCCCCCAACAGTGATCCTCACTGCCAGTGATTCCTTACCTGAATAGTCCAACAATTATCTTCACTACCAGTGATTCCTTACCTGAATACATCCCATAATGATCCTCACTACCAGTGATTCTCTACCTGAATATACCAGTGATTCCTTACCTGAATACCCTGAACAGTGATCTTCACTACCAGTGATTCCTTACCTAAATACCCCCAACAGTGATCCTCACTACCAGTGATTCCTTACCTGAATACACCGAACAGTGAGCTTCACTACCAGTGATTCCTTACCTGAATACCCCCAGCAATGATCCTCACTACCAATGATTCTCTACCTGAATATACCAGTGATTCCTTACCAGAATACCCTGAACAGTCATCTTCACTACAAGTGATTCCTTACCTGAATACCCCAACAGTGATCTTCACTTCCAGTGATTCCTTACCTGGATACCCCCAACAATGACCCTCACTACTATCGATTCCTCACCTGAATACCCCCAACAGTGATCCTCACTACCAGTGATTCCTTACCTGAATACCCCAACAGTGATCCTCACTGCCAGTGATTCCTTACCTGAATACCCCCAATAATTATCCTCACTACCAGGGATCCTTACCTGAATACTCCCAACAGTGATCCTCACTGCCAGTGATTCCTTACCTGAATACCCCGAACAGTGATCTTCACTACCAGTGATTCCTTACCTGAATACCCCCAACAATGATCCTCACTACCAATGACTCTCTACCTGAATATACCAGTGATTCCTTACCTGAATACCCTGAACAGTAATCCTCACTGCCAGTGATTCCTTATCTGAATACCCCCAACAGTGATCCTCACTGCCAGTGATTCCTTACCTGAATACCCCCAACAATGATCCTCACTACCAGTGATTCCTTACTTGAATACTCCTGGTAATGATCCTCACTACCAGCGATTCCTTACCTGAATACCCCCGACAATGATCCTCACTACCAGCGATTCCTTACCTGAATACCCCGACAATGATCCTCACTACCAGGTATTCCTTACCTGAATACCCCCAACAATGATCCTCACTACCAGGGATTCCTTACCTGAATAACCCAACAATGATCTTCACTACCAGGGATTCCTTACCTGAATACCCCCAACAATGATCCTCACTACCAGGGATTCCTTACCTGAATACCCCCAACAATGATCCTCACTACCAGTGATTCCTTACCTGAATACCCCCAACAGTGCTCATCACTACCAGGGATTCCTTACCTGAATACCCCCAACAGTGATCCTCACTACCAGTGATTCCTTACCTGAATACACCCCATAATGATCCTCACTACCAATGATTCTCTACCTGAATATACCAGTGATTCCTTATCTGAATACCCCCAACAGTGATCCTCACTGCCAGTGATTCCTTACCTGAATACCCCCAACAATGATCCTCACTACCAGTGATTCCTTACCTGAATACCCCCAACAGTGATCCTCACTACCAGTGATTCCTTACCTGAATACACCGAACCGTGATCTTCACTACCAGTGAGTCCTTATCTGAATACCCCCAACAGTGATCCTCACTGCCAGTGATTCCTTACCTGGATACCCTCAACAGTGATCCTCACTACCAGTGATTCCTTACCTGGATACCCTCAACAGTGATCCTCACTACCAGTGATTCCTTACCTGAATACCCCCAACAATGATCCTCACTACCAATGACTCTCTACCTGAATATACCAGTGATTCCTTACCTGAATACCCCGAACAGTGATCTTCACTACCAGTGATTCCTTATCTGAATACCCCCAACAGTGATCCTCACTGCCAGTGATTCCTTACCTGGATACCCTCAACAGTGATCCTCACTACCAGTGATTCCTTACCTGAATACCCCCAACAATGATCCTCACTACCAGTGATTCCTTACCTGACTAGCCCCAACAGTGATCCTCACTACCAGTGATTCCTTACCTGAAAACCCCAACAGTGATCCTCACTACCAGTGATTCCTTACCTGAATACCCCAACAGTGATCTTCACTACCAGTGATTCCTTATCTGAATACCCCCAACAGTGATCCTCACTGCCAGTGATTCCTTACCTGGATACCCTCAACAGTGATCCTCACTACCAGTGATTCCTTACCTGACTACCCCCAAAAGAGATCCTCACTACCAGTGATTCCTTACCTGAAAACCCCAACAGTGATCCTCACTACCAGTGATTCCTTACCTGAATACCCCCAACAATGATCCTCACTACCAGCGATTCCTTACCTGAATACTCCCGGGAATGATCCTCACTACCAGCGATTCCTTACCTGAATACCCCCGACAATGATCCTCACTACCAGCGATTCCTTACCTGAATACCCCGACAATGATCCTCACTACCAGGTATTCCTTACCTGAATACTCCCAACAATGATCTTCACTACCAGGGATTCCTTACCTGAATAACCCAACAATGATCTTCACTACCAGGGATTCCTTACCTGAATACCCCCAACAATGATCCTCACTACCAGGGATTCCTTACCTGAATACCCCCAACAATGATCCTCACTACCAGGGATTCCTTACCTGAATACCCCCAACAGTGCTCATCACTACCAGGGATTCCTTACCTGAATACCTCTAACACTGATCCTCACTACCAGTGATTCCTTACCTGAATACCCCCAACAATGATCCTCACTACCAGTGATTCCTTACCTGAATACCCCCAACAATGATCCTCACTACCAGCGATTCCTTACCTGAATACCCCCGACAATGATCCTCACTACCAGCGATTCCTTACCTGAATACCCCAACAATGATCCTCACTACCAGTGATTCCTTACCTGAATACCCCCAACAATGATCCCCACTGCCAGTGATTCGTTACCTGGATACCCTCAACAATGATCCTCACTACCAGTGATTCCTTACCTGAATACCCCCAACAATGATCCTCACTACCAACGATTCCTTACCTGAATAACCCAACAATGAACTTCACTACCAGTGATTCCTTACCTCAATATACCAGTGATTCCTTACCTGAATACCCCCAACAGTGATCCTCACTACCAGTGATTCCTTACCTGAATATTACCAGTGATTCCTTACCTGAATACTCCCGACAATGATCCTCACTACCAGCAATTCCTTACCTGAATACCCCCAACAGTGATCCTCACTGCCAGCGATTCCTTATCTGAATACCCCCAACAGTGACCCTCACTGCCAGTGATTCCTTACCTGAACACCCCCAGCAATGATGCTCACTACCAGCGATTCCTTACCTGAATACCCCCAACAGTGATCCTCACTACCAGCGATTCCTTACCTGAATACCCCCAACAATGATCCTCACTACCAGGGATTCCTTACCTCAATATACCAGTGATTCCTTACCTGAATGCCCCCAGCAATGATCCTGACTACTAGTGATTACTTGCCTGAATACCCCCAACAGTGAACCTCACTGCCAGTGATTCCTTACCTGAATATTACCAGTGATTCCTTACCTGAATACTCCCGACAATGATCCTCACTACCAGCGATTCCTTACCTGAATACCCCAACAATGATCCTCACTACCAGGGATTCCTTATCTGAATACCCCCAACAATGATCCTCACTACCAGGGATTCCTTATCTGAATACCCCCAACAATGATCCTCACTACCAGTGATTCCTTACCTGAACACCCCCAGCAATGATGCTCACTACCAGCGATTCCTTACCTGAACACCCCCAGCAATGATGCTCACTACCAGCGATTCCTTACCTGAATACCCCCAACAGTGATCCTCACTACCAGTGATCCCTTACCTGAATACCCCCAACATTCAATCAACAATGTTGCTCTTGTCTGTGGAGTTCTCTAAGTATTTTTCATGTGGCCATGGTGGTGTAGCGGTTAGTGTTGCCGCCTCACAGCAAGAGGTTCTCTAGTTCAATCCTCGACTGGGGTGCCTTCTGTGCGGAGTCTACATGTTCTCCCTGTGGTCACATGGGTTTCCTCCAGGTGCTCCTCTTTCCTCCAACATCCCAAAGACATGCTGTAGGTGGACTGGACACTCTAAATTGGCCCTAGGTGTGAGTACATGTATGTGCCTTCTATGGTAGGTTGGGTGCCAGGCTGGCAACTCAACACTGTAAAACTCCACTGCCAATCATGAGCGGACAGGTGATCTGCTGTGGTGACCCCTGACTGGGAAAAAGCCAAAAGAAGAAGAAGAATTGAATCCTTACTGCATCCTGTGCCCCATTCCTTTCCTTGATATACAGTCTTGCTGCACTGCTCTCTAACAATTTAGCACATGTAAACAACTTTTATATATTCCCATCTATCCAGTAGAAATGAATCGCTGTTTAATTCTTTTCGTGATGTTCAGTGTTTGTTTGCTTTACCTGTCTCTCACAGAATTTGTACTCTGACCATCTGAAGATTATCTAGTTGGATCAGTGCTTTAACCAGCTTAAAATAAATAAATTGACTGATATTAGGCTGCGTGCACTGAAACATATCCATTTCCCTTGAATGGAAATGCTGTTGTCCACAGTTGAGTGGTGGGATGGTTTTGTAAAATAGATCTAGTCCCACCCATTTCTTGAAACTTGGCTTCAAACTATAGCCATGTAGTACTCTTTGCACATTCTCACCCCATACAGTCAAATATTTTATAAATGTCAAAAGGATAATGTCACTGTCCACCTCTCCTCCTGCATTCATTAATTCTTATAGTTAGACTTTTCTCTCCTGCTTTAACAAAGACTTGACTTTTACTGCCTGCTTTTTTATGTTTCTGACTTGTTCAGGATCTCCATCCAGTCGTGTGTTTTTTTTTTTTTTTTTTTTTTTTTCCTTCTTTTTCATATTCTCACATTAAGCTGCATTAAGGGGATCTGTTGACCAGAAGTCTTAAAATCTGAAACATGAACGTAAGTGACTTCCTGTATTGAAGGGCACACACATACTTCAGTAAGCCATCTTTTACTTCTTCCTCTGAATCCTCATATTCTCTAACGATCCCTCACTTATCATATTCCCTCCTTTTTATTTGCCTGATCCTTTTTTATTGTGATTTCTTCTTCTGTTCTTTCCTTTCACTCTTCTCCAGTCCCTTTCTGACTGCTTCTGCCTTCTTCCTTAACTTAGTCAGATCCATAATGTCCTTTGCTACCATACAGAACCTCCTGATACCCCCTCGAAATACTTATGGCACCTCTCTGCCCCATTGCTCTTAGTCTTACCATCCCTCATGGACTTCCCCCTACTCTTCCACTTATCTTCCCTTAAGTTTCTTAACTTATTGGCAGCCCATCTTTCTGCTCCTACCAGAAGACAATCCTTGCATGTTCTCTTTATTTTCTTTATTAACTTCCCTTTTCTTACTGCCATTTTCACCTTCATTGCTTCTTCGGTTCCCTTCTTGCAGTCTCCATCTTGTTCTCTTGTGTGACTCTGTGTCTTCTCTGCTGTCCATGTCCCTTATCCATGTACTCAAACTTCTCTACTTCATTTTCTGCGAATCCCACTTGTGTTCCTCTCCTGTTTGCTGATTGCCTTTCTCTTCTGCTTTTCACAGCAAATGGATCCTTAGCTTCTGACACTTATTTGGCCACCCAGTTCCCACCTATACTGCTCTCTTAACTTCCAGTCCTCTATCAACTTCAGCAGTTTGGCAGGGTGTTGGGGATTCCTCTTCATCTGCCTATCATCTGTCTAGTTTCTTGCAGTACTGCTGTCCTTTTTAGTCTCATCTATATTCTTATTGCTTCCCCTGTCATCCTTTCTTTAGACATTACTCAACTTTCTCGGCTGATTTCAAATATCACACATCACCCTTGCCTCCACTTGCAACAGTCATGCTTTCCTCTTATCTTTCCTTTAGTCTTCCTCTAACAGACTTCTTTTTGTACCCATCAACTCCTTGTCTTGTTCTTCAAAGAACAATGGAAGCACCCCTGGATTCCCACAGAATCAATCCATGAAAACAACTCCTCTTCGACTCTTTCTCACACCTCTCTTTCTGGGAGCTATTCTTGTGTAGGCCTTCTTTCTACCAGTCCCTAATGTACGTATCCTACCCTTGCCATTATTTTACTAAGCCTTTCCAATTTCCTACTGTGTAATTTTGCTTCCTACAGAAGAGGAAGGGGGAATGCTTCTCCTCTTAATCTAGCACAAGGTGGTCTGTCACAATTTAGTATGTCATCCTCCTGCACAGTGGTTTCTAGGATGCTAGATATTTGTACCAAATACTGACAGCTGCATAAAACAGCCCCATGCCCCAAGTATCATTACTGTCTTCTGTACTTTAGCGATTGCTTGCTGCTAACCACTCAGAATGCTTCCCTTTTACTTTGGCATCTTGATTTTGCTCTGTTCCTTGAGTTGTCCCATATCTCTAATGGTTCCCCCTTCCCCTTATCCTTTTTGGTCCATCAGAGTACTCAAATCTTCTACCTACATTCTTTATTTAATATGTTCTTTGTTCATGTATGCCCACCGCTTACATGTTCTAGTATTGTATTAAGCATTTAATGTTTGCTAATGAGCATGTTACGTACTACATGTTCTAGTATTGTATTAAGCATTTAATGTTTGCTAATGAGCGTTACGTACTTACATGTTCCAGTATTGTATTAATTAAGCATTTAATGTTTGCTAATGAGCATGTTACGTACTTACATGTTCTAGTATTGTATTAATTAAGCATTTAATATTTGGTAATGAGCATGTTACATACTTACATGTTCTAGTATTGTATTAAGCATTTAATCTGAAGTAGTTACTTCATTTGTTCTGCAACCTGTGGGTATCGGATCCGACTTCGGATCCCAGCCGGCAGCTTTACTAGCTAAAAGATCCAAGCTCCTAGCTCCCCCCCTTTACCCATAATCCACTGCTACATGCTGCCTTTCCCCAGATCGAGTTTGCAGCGTCTGAAAGAAGCTACTTGTGAAGAGCTCCTTAGGCTTGGGTGAGATCGTTTCTTGTCAAAAAAATTAGACTAAAAGCTTAATTTTTTTGTTATTGTGTGAGTGTTTAGTCCCCTCCATCGAGTTATAGTCTTAGTTTTAGATTTTTGTGGTAATTATTAGTTTTTAGTCGTTGTGCTTGTCCCTCCCCTTTAGTGTCTGGGTGTGTGCTCCTACCCGCTGTATCAGGATAAGAACTAAATCTGTTCCATGGCTTACTAAGGAAACCAAGCAAAAAATCCATCTCAGAAATAAATACTGGAATAAATCACACTTAACTAAAAACGCTGTTGACCTCCAAAACTACAAACAACTTAGAAACGAAACAAAAAAAGCTATACTGTCCAATAAAAAAAAATATATTTCCTACAATCTCAGCAGACCCACCATAATAAACCACAAAAGTTCTGGCCAAGTATTAATCAATTACATCCTGGTCAATCTATCACACCTAACCCTCAAGGCACTGACAAGGACAATGCTAAACAAACTGCTAATGCCTTTAATACCTTTTTCACCAAAGCAATTCAAACTTTTACCAGTCAGCGCTCTCCTCAAAATGTAACTATATCTAATTCTGACTCTAACCCACCATCTCCATTTCTCTTCCAACCTGTCCCAACAGCATTTATTCTCACCCTTATCCAAAAACTGAAACCATGCACTCCTTCTGCTGACCAACTACCCGCAGAATACCTACAGTTAGCAGTCAAATCTATTGCGTACCCCATCTCCATTCTCATCAATAGAACCATCACTGAAGGATATATCCCCAAACTTTGGAAAGTCTCTCATATTATTCCCCTTCATAAGGGTGGAGACTCCACTGAACTCTCCAACTATTTGTTCCATAGCCCTACTTTCTCCTTTATCTAAGATCATGGAAAGATGTATCCACGGGCAATTGCTAGACCACCTTCTCCATAATAACCTGCTTTCCAACTTCCAACATGGGTTCAGACCTTCCCATAGCACAACTACTGCCCTCCTTTCCTTTATTGATACCATCAACAAAAACCATAACCTTAACATGCTTTCCTCTGCACTTTTCATTGATTTGTCCAAGGCTTTTGACATGGTAAATCACACTATACTCATAAACATTCTAAAATCTCTGTCTCTTGACCCACTAGCTATAAAATGGTTCCATTCCTACTTAAATAATAGACATCAAGCTGTGCTCTGGAACACCGTTCTTTCTACCCATCTACCTGTTAATATTGGTGTCCCTTAAGGGTCCATACTGGGCTACATGTATACAATACGCTGACGACTCCACACTTATATGCTCAACCACATCTGTATCAGAACTTCATTCCCTTTCTCAAGACGTATTTAACTCTGTTGAACTATGGTTTACAAAATGCTGTCTCCTATTAAACCCTAAAAAAACTAAACTTCTTCTTTTTACACCTACTAGTAAATCACCCCAATAGACTTCACTGTAACATCCAATAATGGTACACTCATATCCCAAGCTCTTACTACCAAACTGCTAGGTATCACCATAGACAACAACCTTAACTTTGACGCCCATATCAACAACATTTTGAAAACGACTAATACAAAAATAGGCTCCCTTTGTAGGATCAAACCCTTCCTCGCTCATGTAACTAGAATAACTATTGCCCACACCCATCTAATCTCTAACGTTTTTTATGCCTCACCCATATTTACCAATCTGTCACAAAATAACCTTAACCTAGAAAACTCCTACAATAGCACAGCCAGGTTTGCCACAGGTAACCCATTCAGAAGACACCACTGTATTAATCTAATGCATCTAGGGTGGTTTGAATTACAGCAGCAGCTGAAATTTAATCAACTGGCCATCGCCCATAAAATACTTTATCAACCTGCCAAAACACCCATCCTATCTAACCTTATTCACCCCTATTATAACCTGAAGTCCCTAAGATCTTCACAAAATCTTCTTGTATATATCAATAAATCAAACAATAGAGCTGGAGACTCTCTCTTTAATACTGTTGGAAAAACCTGGAACCTACTTCTTTCTGAACTTTCCACACTTTCCTCTATTACTCTGTTTAAAAATAAATTTAAGCTCTTCCTGAAAACACATTGGATGTGCCCCTGTACTAAACCTGACTGACCAACTTACTCTTATTACTTGATTCAACCTTACCTTCTCATCTTTGAAATAATTTCATCTTAACAACTACTATTCTTCCTCTCCATCATAGTCTTACTTATTACTGTATTCTCAAAAAAGTGGCACATATTACTACTAGATGCATTACTCAACTGCTACTCCATTTCACTTTCCTTTTATCTTCCTTTCTTATCTATATTTATACTATACTTTTTTTTTTAGCTATTATTCTTTCTCAACATTTAATTGTAACTTCATTAGTAATTGTACTAAGTCTAGTCAAATATGTTATAGTTTTTTTTTACATATACTTTATAAATTTGTGACCTCTTAAAATTTCTGTTTTCTTTATGGTGAATGCATTTGCATTCTAAATATGTACTTCTGTAGATGTGAACTTTATTTGAAATGTGTGGAGCTTTTCTCCCCGGGCCTCTACTGAAAATGGACATATATCCAGCTAGACTAGCCCGGTCAACAGATGTAAAATAAATAAATAAATAAAAACTAGGGTAGCATAGTTCAAATACAGGCTTGCTGCTTCTGGAACTGTTTGTAGTGGTTTGTTTGTTCTGAGCATGTTTTCCAGGCCATCTTTGATTGTAAGGGGTCTATCTGCACTTTTGTGAGAGAATTGTGCTGATTTGGATGTGTTTGGTAAAGGGAGGCCATTCTAGGGCTTGGCATACAAATCCTCATTGGTCCTTTTGAATCTTTTTTTTCATTTTTTTCCAAGCTTTGAGCTTCTGGTTTTTAGGCCCTACATTTGAGCAGGTTTCTGCTTGTTTGTACCAAGCTGAACTGAGGTGGGCTACCAGGCAACTAGAGGCTTCTAAGCTTCCAAAAAAAATCATAAGTTGCCTGTTTTTTTGCCTATTTATACTATTTACTGCACTTTTTTATTGCCTGCCACCTACTTTTATACTGTATTTACTGTGTACTAAACGACAGTGTTGTATTGCAATTGTCTTCTTTACTATGCCTGTGAAATTAAATTTTATTGCCATTTTCACTGTTTACAAAGCTGTTTTGTTTCACTTACCAGTGTAAGTATTTACTGGTATTTTTCACTGTTTGTAAGCTGTCTGTTCTGCTTGTTTTGGTTTTCCCACCAAGCAGTGTTTAACTGTTTAAAACATTCTGTCTGTTATCTTCTCATTCTTCCTCGACTTGTGGGTTTCGGATCCGACTCGGCTGCTTTCCAAAAGCTTAGGCTTCGAAGCTGGAGCTCCTCCACTACCCATAATGCCTCACAGACCCCTGGTTACCTCAGATCCCATTTGCTGCTTTTAGGAGAGGCATCGTGGTCTGCTGTCTCAAGCTCTGGTGAAGAATTTTTATGCTTCTAACCGTAAGCTAGTACATTTAATTTCCCAAATTATTTAGCATTCCTTTTTCTTCTACCCTACCTTTTTTAAATCTATATAGTTTAGTGTTAGCGTATGCTGGTCCATTCTTGGCGGGAAACTCTGTTCTTCCCTTTCTCTTCTTTCCTATCTAACTTTCTTTGTGCTATGTACAAGAAACCGTTAGGTTTCTAAAAGTGCAGGTTTCAAAAAGTGCTCTTCCTTTGGGCACAAGATTTCCTTAACTGATGCCCACGGGGAGTGCATCCAGTGTCTTTGCCCTGCCCAACTTGATGCCTCCTGTACCATCTTTGAGGACTTCCATCATCAGGCATTGGCCGACAGAAGGAACAAGCTCATTCTGAAGAGCCTTCTACCTCTCTTGGGCCCATCAGCAGGTTCATCATCTTCTTCTACAGGGGCTGAACCCCCCCCTCAAGAAGCAACTGTGAATCTAGGTAGGGAGCGCAGGAAATGTTCCCCGTGGAAGTGTGCTTCATCCTCTTTTGATGAGCCTCCAGCTAAGGCTCCCAAGGCTTCGGATCTGAGTAAGTCCAGATATTCCTCTCTTCAGCCCCAAGCTCCTTTGTCTTTGGAGCTCCTTACTCTGTCTGCAGGTTCACCTCACATATTTATGTCCCTGAGGATTGGGAACAGACCACTTTCCAGAGTATCGTCTGCCAGGTCTACCCACAGCCTTTTGGACTCGGAGGTGGACAGATTGAGGCAGTTCCTTCAGATGCAGATCCAGATGGGGGTCTTAACAGACCCTTTCCCTATTGGGACTGTGGGCAGTCATCCTTTAGACCCCTAGCTCCTTCTCTGATTTGACTTGCTGTTCTGGAGCCTTAGATCTGAGTCAGAGCTGATAATGGATCTCACTTCGACCTCGGCACCTACCGTCACCTGCTCATTTCCTACTATCTCTGAGCAGAGTGACTCTCTAAGTCAAAGCCTCGACATTGGCTTTGAGGGCTTGACCTTGACTCTGACATTTTCAGAGCCTTTGCCTCCCCTCTGAGCATTGGTGCTCGTCGTCTCTGCTATGGCTTCCCTCTCAGAGCAGAAGGCTGGGCATATTCAGGGATTGTCTGTCCCAGCAGTTTTGGCTTCAAGGAGACTATCTTCCACGTCTCTGACCCATTCTGCTTTCGAGAAGGTGGGGACGGTCCTCTCCATGCCCAGGAGATCCTCAGCTCCCACCATTTCGAATCCACTTCTCTCTCCTTTGGAGACTGTCTGACACCTCACAACTGTTCCCCTTGAGGCAGCTGGCCCAGCAAAGTCTACAAGCACTTCCAACTTTGGAACCACATATCTCTTCCGGCATTTTCCCTGGAAAACCCCACTGAGGAGATTCCCTGGAAGAGAAGGTACAAGAGGAGGCACCTCAGTTCCCCAGAGGAATCGACACTGAAGTTAGTGATTTTGAGGATTAGGAAGGGTCCCCTAGAACTCTACCCAAGATGTCTCTTTTGGAGATATCTTGAAAATCCTTCACCTTAGAGGTGGATGGTCTTCCCCAAACCTGACCATGGAGGAATCCATGTTCTTAGAGGCATTCTGGCCTGGCCCATCTACATATTGTGTGTGTCTCTGTGCTGATGCTCTTATTGATCTGGTGTCAAGCAGGGCTTGGAAGGATCAGGACACTGTTGAACCGATACCTAAGCGTGCAGACAAAATCCTCAGTGCTCCCTCTGGTTGACCCATTGGACCAAAGGTATCCCAGTAGATGTCAAAGTTGTTGCAGCAGTCACTAAGGAGGATCTAGCCCAGGAAATCTCCTAGATCCATCTCCCTAACAGGAAGTCTAGGGCAATGGACGGATTCGACAAGTTTCCCATTTTACCAGGCTACAGAGGGATTTAATTAAAGAACTCTCTAGATCAGTCCCAGAGTCTGTCTGATGAGGACAGGAAATCCTTCTCCTCCAGATTGGCCACTCTACAATCACTATTGAATGCGTCCCTGAGGTTTATACTGCCCTGCTATCTTTCGCAAACACCATTCAAGATCTTATAAACAGAGGCCAAATAGTCTCCTCCATATTCCTTAACATGTCAAAAGCCTTTGACACAGTTTCCCACCAAATCCTACTAAGTTATCACCCCATGGCCTCAACACAACAGCCATGTCCTGGTTCCATAGTTATCTCTCTAACCATCAGCAAGCTGCCAAATGGGAAAACACCCTATCCCCCCCTTTTACCCATCACTGTTGGTGTACCCCAAGGATCCATACTTGGCCCCCCTTCTCCTTACAATTTTTACTAATAACCTCAGCTCTTCAACCCATCTAGCCTCCATAGTCTAATACGCCGATGACTTTACATTAATTTGCAAAGCCTACAGATCCAACTCAGCCACTTCTCAAGACTTGCAGTTCGAGCCTTAAGCTCCTTCCTCTCCCATAATGCCCTACCTCTTCTCTAACCCATCAGATCTCATTTGCCACCTTCCAGCTCAGACACTATCCCACAGCCTAAGCTATAGATGTGTTTTTTTTTTTATATTTCCTCAGTTCCTTCTACAGTGATTTCTCTCTCTCTCTCTCTCTCTCTCTATATATATATATATATATATATATATGGATTCACTTTATAACCTCGAAATACTGAAATATCGAATTTCAGTATCTCGAGACTATAAAACCGAATCCACAAAACAGACACAAAAAAAACGCGAAATTCACAACACCGAAAAAATCATACACACTATACCACACATACACCACTACACCCACATCACAACATAAACAAACAAAACTACACACATACACAACTCATACACACCTGCACCCCCCACACTCCCCTACTTATATATACTAACTCTGCGATCGCACAAACACAAAACAAAAGCCAACTCACACACGCACATTCTCCGACCCCTCACACACACATCAAACACATCAGCACACTCACACACACTCTAACTCCCACTCAAAACCCTTAGGAAACACTTACCTGACATAACACCTACATCCACACATGGCACCACACACCATCAAAACACAATGCCAGACATTATGGCGTAAGGTCATAACCCTGAATTCAACATATATTCAAGTTCGATTATGACCTTCGCTATTTTAACATTCAGCTTTATAGTCTCGAGATACTGAAATTGACATTTCAGTAATTCGAGGTTATAAAGTGTTTCCATATATATATATATATATATATATATATATATATATATATATATATATATATATATATATAATTTATTTTATATATATATTTATTATATATATTTATTATATATATATATATATTTATATTTATTTATTATATATACATACGTGTGTGTGTGTGTGTGTGTGTATATATATATATATATATATATATATATATATATATATATATGTATATATATATATGTGTGTGTGTGTGTATATATATATATATATATATATATATATATATAAAATTTCTCTCTCTCTCTCTCTCATATATTATCTCTATCTCTAATCTTCTTATCTCAAAATTTTCTGGTATCTGTTGAATTCCTTCCCTCACTTTTTAGCTAGATGTTCTTTGTGTTTCACTGTTGCAGTCATTACATTTGGGTTATCTGCTTGCAGTAGCCCTCAGTCGGCCTGATTAACAAAGTCTTGGGTCTTGCGTCGGTTGCTGTCCCTTCTTCCATGACGTCAGGTCATCAGGGGTATAAAACATGCAGCCGACGCCATTACATCAGTCTTTCTTGCCGTGCGGTGCTCGAAGCAGAATCAGTTCGCAAGTGCCGGTCGGCTGACTCCTGAAATTTTCATTTTCGAGTTTCAGAACCGAAGTCTTCAACTAAAGCTAAGTACCCCATTGGGGAAACTTTTTCTTGCTCCTTTCCGATGTCAGTAAACGTTAATAATTGCATTACTTGTGGAAAGCAAATACCTCACAAAGATTTTAATTCGTACTGTATTCCTTGCCTAGGCCCTGACCAGGAAGTACCTTGCTGTCGGTTTTGTGCTTCATTTAAACAGCGCACTATCTGTCGTCTGTATATTTTCGCTTCTAAATATTTCGGTTCTCGATTTAATTATCCAGAAATGTCATCTGTTAGCCATCCGACCACTGGGATTCCGAAAAAACACAAAATAAAGACAGACAGGCCACCAAGGTCCAAAGCTGCCAATGACGCTTCTCCTAAGCCAGTCGCCAGTTCACCGGTACTCAGTGAGGCACTTTCGCAGCCCCTGATACCCGCTACTTCTGACTTGCAGGCCTCTACTGAGACCCATTCGGAGTTGCGGTATGCCGTGAGATGCTTCAACTGTGGAACCTGCGGATGTCTCTACCTTGGATGGGTCCGGAGCCACTGTGCAGGCACTGGCTTCTGAGGGTGTATTCAGGCTTACTGACTTGCATATTAAACCGATGCCTCCTTCATTTAGGCCAAAATCTCGAACCATGCCTAAGAAACTGACACCCAGGCCACATGCTCAGGCTTGTATGCCTAAAAAACAAATAAGAATGGCTGAAGATCTTATAACTCTAATCAGGGGAAGCAAACCTCCCCCTTCTAAGAGACCTAGGACTGAAGTTGTTCATGAATCTTCTGACCAGGATTCTGATTTTTCTGATTCTTTTGATGATCTGGATTTGCCCTTATCTACTTATGAGGATTCTGATGCAGAGAACTCTATTCCCTCTGCTTCCCCACCAGAGGATTTTTCTTTTGGTGAAACCTTACATATTCTAAGGGAACATTTCCCCTGGGAAAGCCAGGATTTTTCTTATTCAAATAAGAGGCTTAGGTATTTCTTACACCTGCCTCGGCATAGGCATTTAGCTATACCTCCTGTACTAGACATTGTTGATGATGCTTTTTCAGAATCTAGTTTGGCCCCTGATTCTTTGCCTCCTGCTGCCAGAAAATCTGACCGATATTACAAGGTTCCTGATTCACACAAGTTTCTTTATAAAAATCCTATTGCGGATCCAGAGACTATTTCACAGTGACCCAAAGACATTAAGGCTTCTACTGCTAAAAATCCTACCCCCTCTTATAGAGACTCCAGAGCACTGGATAGATGGGATAAGAAAGTTTACACTTCTGCAACCTTGGCCATTAGGGCTTTAAACTGCCAGTTTCATATGTTAAAGTATCAACAACATGTTATTGGATTGCTTAAACAGAAAATGATAATTCCTGACTGCGCTGAAAATAATTACAGGATTTAATGCATTCTGCTGAACAAGTTGGAAAACATACTTTGAAATGTGGATTTGATTCATTAGAGGCCTCTTGCAGGGCTGCTGTTACTGGGTCTGTGCTCAGAAGGCATGCTTGGCTTATGGAGCAATCTTTGCCTGATCATGTTAAAGCTAAATTGTTGGATGCTCCCTTAAATCAGGACAGTCTGTTTGGCAACAAGGCTGAGGACGTTCTTAAAAAGATGGAAGATAAAGCTAAATCTATGCAGACTGTTAAAGATTTCTTACAAGTTCAGCCTCCTAGATTTAGTAGGCACTAGCCCTCTAAAAATTGGTCCTTTCCAGTTCCCTCCAGGCCTTCTCCAGCCAAACCTAGACACAGCAGAAACCCCAGGTTTCAGTCCCAAGGGACACACGAGTAGGCAGTTGGGGGGTTTCCGCACCCAAACCTGGGAGCAGTAAGACTCCCTCCTATGGAAAACCGTCTCAATGACTTGCTTTTAAAACTTCCAAGCACTTACCAACTGAATGCTTCTTTAGGCGGAAAGATTGGTCTGCAGGCTAAAAACTGGGAACTCATTACCCAGGACAAATGGGTTTTAAATATAATGTCCCAAGGATACAGATTTCATTTCCACACGTTACCAACACCAAGCGGGTGGCCAGATTTACCCCCAAATCAGTGGGCAGAGGCCCAAAATCAGGTACGCTCTCTCTGTTAAACATGGGGGCTTTTCAGTTGGTACCAGAAGAGGAAAAGGGGCAAGGTTTCTATTCGAGACTTTTCCTGGTACCCCAAAAAGGCAATACATGGTGTCCTATCCTGGACCTTTCTATTCTAAACACCTTTCTGGTGATTTCAAAATGCTGACTCTTCACCAGCTGCTTCTTATGCTAGGCAAGGATGCATGGTTGGCAACACTAGACTTAAAAGAAGCATACCTGCACATCCCTATCAGGGAGTCTTGCAGAAGATACCTATGCTTCAAAGCAGGCTACATGCACTATCAGTTCTCTGCACTGCCCTTTGGCTTATCTACTGTGCCCAGGGTATTCGCAAAGTGCCTAGCTCCAGTTATTGCATTTTGCAGGCAAAGAAATATTCAAATGTACCCATACCTGGGCGATTGTCTAATTCAGGCAGAAAGCAAGGGCATTCTTTTCAATCATTTGGCCTTTGTTCAAAGGGTACTGACTTGTCTGGGGTTCACCATAAACGAAAAGAAATCCCACCTGGTACCCTGTCAACAAATTAAATTCCTGGAAGTAACCTTGAATATAACTTCCCAGATAGCTTTCCTCATGCCAGAGAAACGGATACATTTGACAGCTTCAAACAAGTGGCCGCAAAAACCCAGCTATCTGCAAGGAAAATACTGCAAGCCTTGGGGTTCATGGCCTTCTGCATTCTTCTAATTCCATATGCAAGACTGCATATGAGGAAACTACAATGGTATCTCAAAAGCCTATGGTGTCAAAATTCACAGGATCTGGAAGTAAGGATTCCTATCATACCTTGCCTAGAGTTCCTTTGGTGGGCAGAGGCCTGCCACCAATACAGGGGACTACCATTCACATTACCCCCTGCCGCACAAATCTTAACAACAGACGCATCAGACAATACATGGGGGGACTCACCTGGCAGGGAAGTGCATTCAGGGCAAATGGAACCCAAGTCAAACACACCTACACATAAATCAAAAGGAAATGTTAGCTGTACAGAATGCTCTGACAGCCTTCAAGGACCACATTATTCCAGGACAACTAATGGTAAAGACGGACAACACCACTATCATGTGGTACATAAACAAGCAGGGTGGGTACACATTCTTACCCCCTTTGCAGATTACCCATGGCATTGTGGAACACAGCCTTGAGCTACCAAGTGAATCTGCAAGCTCGATTCCTGCCAGGAAAACTAAATACACTGGCAGACGGACTAAGCAGAAACCTCATGGACCCACATGAATGGAAACTGGAACCAAGGATTTTCAACAGGTTGACAAGCAAATGGGGGAGACGAGATATAGACCTGTTTGCCTCCCCCCAGAACCATCAACTGGACAATATTGGACAAGGATTCCCCACAAGCAAGCTTGGAAAGTGGATGCTCTATCCTTCAGCTGGAAAAACCTATCAGTTTATGCCTTTCCTCCTCTGCCTCTGCTCTCCAAGGTACTACTAAAGATCAAACAGGACAAATCAAGGACGATTTTAATTGCACCAGACTAGCCTCGCCAACACTGGTACCCACTCCTGTGCAGTGTGTCACTCTTGGCTCCATGGCACCTGCCTCAGACTCCTTCCCTGTTGTCTCAGCAGGATAACCAGATTCTGCACCCTCAGTTGCAAACCCTGAACCTAGCAGCCTGGCTAATTACCTAATCTCTCCTTTACCATTCCTCAGTAAATCACTGATGGATATCATTTTAGAGGCAAGGAGGCCTAGTACTAGAAAATCTTATGCTGCAAAATGGAAAAGATTCTGTGCTTGGAACCAATCTCAAGGAATGAACGCAGCAGTGCCCAGTTTACCTCAGATTCTACGATACATGACTGATGCTTCATAAGGGCTTGTCTTTTTCCTCCATCAAAATTCATGCCTCAGCCATTTCAGCTCATTATAGTGCAGAGCCTCCCCTCTTCTCTCATCCACTGCTCAAGCAGTTCCTCAGAGGGGCCAAAAATTTAAGGCCACCCAGGAGAGCTCCAACTCCAGCCTGGGATCTTAACTTTGTCTTGGAGAAACTCTCTTCCTCCTTTCGAGCCAGCTGTTACTGCAGATTTAAAATGTATTTCCTGGAAAACAGCTTTCCTTTTGGCAAACACTTTTGCAAGAAGGGTATCTGAATTACAGGCCCTTATGGCAGTGGAACCTTTCATCATCTTTCATGCGGACAGGGTGTCCCTAAACCTCAAAAGAAATCTGAACAACTGCTGGTGGCATTTACTGCAGGACTAGAGGGGAAAGCTATTTCAAAACAAACCATTTCAAAATGGCTATGCCACTGCATTCAGTTCTGCTATAAGCACCATGGAAAACCTGTCCCACAGGGCATCAGACCCCATTCAACTAGGGCTGCATCTACCTCTACAGCCTTTCTCAGGGGCATCCCTACTAGGGACATCCTAGAAGCTGCTACCTGGAGTTCTGTACATACTTTCACCAAGCATTATCATTTGCCAATTTTCTTTAAATCCAGGGCTGGTTTTGCCACTGCAGTCTTGCAGGGCCTTATAGCTGGTCCTAATTCTATTTAAATTCCTCCTCCCAACCTCAGCTTTGGGAGTCTACCCAGAAGTAATTACTGCAACAGTGAAACACCAAGAACATAGTACAGTTGTGTACACTTACCATAAATGTAGATGTTCGAGTGTATTTACTGTTGCAGTCCTGGTTGCCCTCTCTCCAGCCCCCTTTTCTTCCTTTGACTCGACCTCTACTATCACTCACTCTAAAAGCTTTTTGGTGTATTTGCTTTTCTGTTGGAGGTATATCCTTGTCTTTATAGATTTTATTTGCTTCCCATTAGCGGGGCACCTTTCATCTGGGGCAAGTAAAACTGATGTAATGGCGTCAGCTGCATGTTTTATACCCCTGACAACCTGACGTCATGGAAGAAGGGACAGCAACAGACGCAAAACCCAAGACTTTGTTAATCAGGCCAACTGAGGGCTACTGCAAGCAGATAACCCAAATGTAATGACTGCAACCGTGAATACACTCTTAACATCTACATTTATGGTAAGTTTACACAACTGTACTTTTCGCTGGCAGTGCAGTTGTTTCTCCTTTACTCATTACATTCTTTTCTCTAACTGTTAAAAAAAAAAAAAAAAAAAAAAAACTTTCCTGGTATTTTTTGCTTTTCATAGATTACTTTTAATTCTTTGGGTTGTGTTTGTGTGTGCACGTGCTAAACCTTCAGCTTTAGCATACTCTGACAAGCCTATGTGGTTTAAAAGATGCGCCTCTTGTGGGCATAAGATTCCCCAGTTGGATGCCCACAAGAGGTGCATGTACTGTCTCGGGCCAAGGGATCTGGAGGTTGAATGTGACATATGTGCGGCCTTCAGTCCACATGCCCTTGCTGACCATCACAGTAAGTTAATTTTGAGAAGTCTCTTACCGACCTCTGGAGTACAAACACTTGCTGCTAAGGAGCTTATGAAGTGTGCTCTCTCAGCATCCCCAGGGTCCATGTCTTCAGTACCCGAGAACCAAAAATTGTTGGATCTGAGAAGTTCCTCTGATCTGACAGAGTCTGCTCCTACAAAGATACAAATGCTGTCAGATCCTCGGCCTTCAGGTCCGAGCATCTCCTTAGATCCTATGGTAGTGATACAGATCCAAAGTTCACCATCTCTGGGTGAACCCTCCTCTGGTCAGGAGCACTGTTATCAGAGGTCCCAGAGTAATACTCCACATTGGAGCATATCTCCCTTTCCAGCCCCAACTGCTCAGACCAGCCTATCCCAGGTCAAATCCACCCATTCTTCAGCCTCCCTGAGATCCTTTCGCATGTTGCACTTAGACATGGACAGGATGATATGGAGTTTTCTCAAAGCCCAGATTCATTTGGAGATTTTGCCATGTCCAACCCATGTAGAATCTGTGAGAGCTCCAACTCCAGTACCTCAGTTTCCTCTTCCAATCCAGCCTTCAGTTTCGGAACGTCAGGCTCTGACTTTCCTGAGTGGGCCATTGTCAGAGCATAGAATTTGTCTGTCTTCGACTCCTGCAGTGTCCCAGACTAGCTCTGCTCTGATGCCCTTTGAGCTGAGCGGGTCCCGGACCCGAGACCTTGGCATCAACCGGGGTTGGTTTCAGTTCCAATCCTTTCGGAACCATCCTTGCCCCTAGGAGTTTCAGCCTTTGACAGTTTGGGCCCAGTGCTTTTTGGAGGCATTGGATCCAGGATGTCTTCATCCTTCTCCCCACGTGGTAGCTCTGGCTCCGAGGTAGAGGGGACAGGCTTCCCCGGGTTTGTTTGACTTCCAGGTGGCAGAGAAGGCTTTCTTAAGACCACAAAAAGTGGTCCCTCCTCCCCTGGATCCTACCCAGTCTCTCTTTGATCTGAGCTTTGTACCCATTCATCTTGTCTGTAGTCAACTCCTCCAGGAGATCCTCCATGCCTACCCCAGCAAGGGGTCCCCCAGTCTTCGAGCTTTCTCCTGAGTATCCCACAGAGGAGGTTTATTGGAAGAGATGGTGCAAGAGGAAGCAGATAGACTCCCCTCTGGAGTCGTTGACAGAGGACACCGACTTCGATGAAGGGGAAGGGTCCCCCCAATCTCCACCCGATGACATCTCCTTTGGTTTGGGGATATTTTGGAAATACTGAAACAAAAGGATGGCTTGTTGTCCCAGCCACCTTCCGAGTAGTCAGTGTTTCTGGAGGTCTTTGGGACGGGCCCATCTATGTCTTGGGTAATGCCACCGGTGGTCAAGCTCATTGACCTGAAGGTGTCCTGGTTGAGGCCATTGTGGTGTTGGCAGCTACTAAGCAGCTAGACAAACAAAGCTACTTTGTTCATCCCCCGGACAGAGTTTCCTGCTTTGGACAGGCACGGGAAGCACATGTATGCCTCAGCCACCTTTGCACGGATGGCATTAAATTATTTGTCATACTTCACGCATATCCAGAGGGATCTGGTCAAGGAAGTCACCAACTCTGACAGACTTATTGTCGGAGGAGGACCTCAAGAAAGGGTAAAATCCACAAAATCCATACCAGCTGCCTGGCTAACAGAAGCTAGTATGCAACTGCAAAAACAAAAGGACAAAGCTTGAAAACTGTATACTAATAAAAAACAAGAAACTCTGCAGCATTTCAGGCTTCTTAGAAATCTCAAAAAATGTATCAAAATAGACAAAAAGTCCTGCTATGCCAACATCCATCAAACTGATGTAACAATCCCATATTGTTTTGGTTCTCAATAAACAAACCTCTCCATCCTGCCCAGTCTACCACTCCACTCCTAAAACTTCTAATACCAATGACGGGTCATCTCTGTTTATCATTTATTAAAGATAATACACAAATTCCTCACATCACCTCAGAACAACAAGAATAGCTTTAAAAGGTTCTCATTTCAAACAGTCCAAACCTCCACTAAAAATAAAAAAAGTTCTCGGCAATCTTGAACCAACTACCTTAACAGTTGATAAACTGCCAGACAAATAGCTAAAGCTAGCAGCAGACATACTTTCCTTCCCCTATCTCTGTACTTAACTGCTCAGTCAGAAAATCAAGTCCCAGCCATGTGGAAATGTCCTACTTCATTATCTACACAAAGGGGGAAACTCAAATGAAATCTCAAATTACACACTGATAGCAATCTTATCCCCCGTATCCAAAATACTAGAAAAATGTGTCCATACCCAACTTATAAATTACCTCATTAACAATAACCTGTTAACACCCACACAACGTAGATTCTGTCCAAACCACTGTACTACAACTGCTCTCCTTAGTTTTAGTAATACTATCAGCCAGTACAGAAATGAAGGTAAATTAGTCTCTTCCATCTTTATAGTTTTAGTAATACTATCAGCTAGTACAGAAATGAAGGTAAATTAGTCTCTTCCATCTTTATAGCTCTTTCCAAAGCATTTAATACTGTCTTGCATTAAAAGCTCCTTAATGAACTATCTTCTCTTGGACTTGGTCGTTCATCACCATTCTGGTTCCTAAGCTATTTAGTGGGTCAACAACAAGCAGCTAAATGATTGCAGGACTACTCCACTTCTCTAACCATTACAGTAGGAGTCCCTTGGGGATCAGTCCTAGGACCACTTCTATTTAACATCTTTACAAGTAAATTACACACTATCAACCTTGCCTCAATTGTGTAGTATGCAAATGACTCCACTTTCCTGTGCTCTGCACAAATCCTTCCTGAA